>NW_007235169.1:24176-41741 GCF_000164805.1 Carlito syrichta | reverse complement strand
ACCTGGCTCTTCTAATGGCATGAAAGGTTTTTCCGTTCTGAGACTGTCTGAACCTGCTCCAAATCTCAAGCTTTCCTGTCCACTGAACACACAGCGGGTGCTTCGTGTTTTTCTCTACATTAGGTTTAAGAGCAGTTACTTCGTGATTTCCACAATGTGACCATGTTCCTTTCCAGACAGCATGAACACAGGCCTCTACCAGTGACATGGGACGTATAATAAGGAACAACACTGCTACTTACACAAAGATAGTGTTCTTATTTTTCAAGACAATTTTTTTCAAATTATATGATTCCCTTCTCTCCCAGAGGTGGGCAGAGCAAGCATTTTTA
Source organism: Carlito syrichta (assembly GCF_000164805.1). Classification (NCBI taxonomy): domain Eukaryota; kingdom Metazoa; phylum Chordata; class Mammalia; order Primates; family Tarsiidae; genus Carlito; species Carlito syrichta. The sequence continues at coordinate 41,409 of NW_007235169.1, read as the reverse complement.
AGCTCCTTTTACAGATGAGAAAAAGCAGAATCCTATGTGTGAAGTGCTATGGCCTAGTGCCAGGTCTTCTGTCCAGTTCTGGGTTCTCCACAAGTCCACGTTCCTTCTCTCTCACGATCCTGACCTCCTCCTCTGACCCTCACTACCACCAAAAACACGTTTGATTCTAGAAAGAAACGCTGAGCGTGGTCCACGTGACCTTTGTGCTGTCAGAAGCTTTGGATGGTGCCCCAAGAAAAGCTGGGCAGATGAGAAATGAAATGCAAGCCAAGCAACATCTGGCAAAGGTTGCCTTTTCCCTTCTGTATTTTAGAACCTAAAGTACTATTTATCCAGAAATTCTACAGATACACTTACCATTTCACATAGGCAAACAAGTTGGCAAATTAAAAATCTTTCCACCAACACCCTAGATCCCTGCCCAAATTTAAGGAAAGATCCAGGTTGAATAGTGGTGTTTTTCCATGTAGCGTCTTCTGGTATGAAGGCTAGAATAGATGGGACAGGGAACTAGGTGGTTGGGCAGAGGAGGACATGTCACAGAAAGCCTGTTGGTAGGGACAGCAGCATCTCTGTCCTTGCTACCCTCTTAGGCCACCTGTCAGCATGGACATCTGTGATCCAGCGAGAGCATGGGCATGCTGGGAGGTGGAAAGAGGAGGGCAGGATAGCATGGGTCAGGGTGAGAAGAGGTAGGTCTGCAGAGAGGCTGGCTTAGCCAGGGAGCACTCATCTTCCACCTTGGCCATTGAGGCCCCATGGGATAATCCTAAAGAGAGGTACTGTATTTCACAGGATGGAATGTTCTGAGTAAATAGACACATTTTCAAAAGATGTCGTTTCCTCCTGCTGTGACCATTTCCCAGGCTCAGGATGGGGTTATGCTTCTCCTGTCTGAATGGCTCAGAGGCCTGTTGGCTCCTACTCTGTGGTTAGGATGTATGGCTGTGGACTGGCACAAGGTCATCCCCTCATCGTTCACGATCAAAGCAGTCTCTTTTATTTTAATGTATTATTTTTAAATTCAAACAGTCCATGTGCAGACGTGTTTCATGGGTATAGCGAGTGATGGTGAGGTTTGGGCTTCTATGAAGTCCATTATCCAAATGGCATGCATGGGACCCAATAGGTATGTTTCAGCCTTGCCACCTGCCCTCCTTTAAGGGTTCCTATAACGAGGTCTCGTCTTTATGTCCGTATATACTCAGTGTTTAGCTCCCACCTGTGAGACCATGTGGTATTTGGCCTTCTGTTTCTGTGTTAACTGACATAGAATAATGGCCACCAGTGGCATCCACATTGCTGTAGAGGACATGATTTTCTTCTTTCTTTATTTTTCGTAGATGCAACCATGATTGCCCTACCTATATTTTCCTCCCACTGCTAGCTGAATCCAAGGATGTAAATTCACCAATAAAGAGTGCAGTCTGTATTTACTTTTTATTTATTTAACTTTTAATTTAATTTTAAAGATGTGGGATACAATTCAGGGTTAGGTATACATATGTTCATTATGCAGGTACTCTTGTTGATGAGGTGTGCCACTCCTTCTCCAGGCAGATTCCCACTATAGTCAATCCCACAGATATTTCCATTTCTATCTCTTTGCTTCCTCTTCACAGTTGCAGAAGCATCAATAGGCAATGGAGAGGGAGCCCTCATGAACGTACGACAAGCCCAGAAGAAGCAAATCAGCACTGAGCTGATTATTGAGCCAGAGATGCTTTCAGACAAAGGAGCTTCAAGCTGTCAGTCTTCATGAATGAGCAGCTGGACTTCCATGAGGAAAGTGATGTCATCACCACACTCAATTATATCTTATCTTGTTTCTCACAAGGAAACCTAGAGGATGTGTAATCAACATTGCTGAGAAACTGCTTTTTTCAAATGTTCAGGATGGAGCTCGGGATCTGTTGAAAACAGTACAGACAGCCCCTCCCTGGAATCATTATCCAGCAGTTCAATGGACAAAAGTGAATTGAGAAGGCTCTATCTTCTTGAAAATTGATTAGATGCAAACATTCAAGAAAAATTTCACGAGGTCAAAAAGAAAGAATGAGCTACCATACTGATGCAGCCTAGCCTCAGATCCCGAATTTAAATACCAATTCTCTCCAGAATAGTTGGAAATGGCCAGGCCACAGGAAAACAGCCTAGCAAAGATCCAGGGTGTCAGGAAAAGGCTGTAGATCAAGGACATGGTCATACAGGGACCCAGGGGCATTAAGAAAACACACCTCAAGATCGCATCAGGAGAAAACAGAACACCCAACCATCTGTGGAGCATGCAGCTGAGGAAAGGCGGCATGGAAGACCAGCTCCACGGGAGCCAGAATGGCACTACAGGGTGCAGAGGCCCCAGGAGCTGGTGGGCAGCATCTCCCACACTGCCCTTGTGCACACAGGTGCAGAAGGCCTTGGTCTCTTCCATACAATAGATGGGTGTGCCCCCAGTAACATCCATGAAAGCCCAGTCTGGGGATCAAAATGAGTCAAAGACTTGACATATTTGTTTTAGATGATGCCAATATGAGAGTTAAAATCAGGAATCAGGAATCCTGTTTTACATGCCAGGAAAAAATATCACACTCATTAAACTCACTTCCAGGTTATCCCCAGAGAACCCAAGGTCAAGGAGTCGGAAGTTCAGGAAGGAATGCTCACTTGGTGGACCAATGCTTGCCAAGAAACCCCGTTCCCTGAAGTCAGAAACCTCACCAACTCGCTCTTGCCAGGGACTTTTTCACCTTCAGCAGACCTGATCACTCAGGAAAAGCCCTTTTTCAGAATTATTTGCTCTTTCAGAACAAACTCCAGGAAATATTATGGAAAACCCCACAACAGGAACTGCTTCTCAAGAAAACATGTTTGTGAAAACCCCATTGTTCTGGGAGGCACTATCTCTGAAGACCCCATGAACACTTAGGAGGCTGACTCTATCGCACATGCCTTCGACACCGTGTTGCCCATCAGACAGACCAATGAAATGCAGTGGGAATTCAGCTAACTGGGACCTGAGCCATCTCCCACGCCACAGAGCCTCATGTATCCGTCCTTTTTTCCCTAGCAGTTCAGTTTAAGAGTTAACTAAATCAACAGTTGCAGTCCCTCAACCCCAACAATGAGGAATCATCTAGGGGCCCAGGGGCATTAAGAAAAGGCTTCTCAAGAAGGCACTTCAAGATCAGCGCATAGGAGAAAACAGAACACCCAGCCATCTGTGGAGCATGCAGCCGAGGAAAGGAGGCATGGGAGGCCTGCCCCTAGGGAGCCAGAATAGCCTCACAGGGTGCAGAGGTTCTGTGAGCTGGTGTGCAGCCTTCCATAGAATACATGGGTGTGCCCCCAGACACCTCCATGAAAGTCCTGTCTGGGAATCAAAATTAGTCAAAAGACTTGATATATTTGTTTCAGATAAAGCCAATATGACATAAAAGCATGAAGGTCTCCAATCCAGTTTTACATCCCAGAAGAAAAAGTACCACATTCATAAAAGTCACTTCCAGGTGATCCACAGAGCACCCCAAGCCAAGGAGAGTCAGAAGATCAGGAAGGAATACTCACTTGGTGGACTGATGCTTGCCAAGAAGCCCTATTTCCTGCCATCAGAAATGTCATCAACTTGCCCTCGGAGGGTGTTTTTTCACCTTCATGAGACACGAGCCCCCAGGAGAATGCTTTTCCAGAATTATTTGCTCTTTCAGAGTCAAGTACACAAAAAATTATGGAAAAACCTGACATTAGGAACTGTTTCTTGAGAAAACATGTTTGTGGAAAATCCCACTGGGCCTGAAGGCAATGTCTCTGAAGATCCCATGAACACTTCTGAGGCTGAATACATCGCGCTTGTCTTCGACACCATATTGCCCGTCAGACAGAACAATGAAATGCAGTCAGAGTTGAGCAACCCAGGTCCTGAGCTTTCCCCCACGCCACAGAGCCTCATGTATCTGCTCTTCTTTCCCCAGCAGTCAAGTTTGAGAGTCACCTAAATCAGCAGCTGCAGTCCCTCATCCCAAACAATGATGTGCGGAGGCTTATTTCCCATAGAGGATGAGCTGGGGAGAGCACCCACTCGTCCTGGCCCCGTAACTTTGGCAATGACAGAACCTCACACTTTGCTCATTAGAAAATAAAGCAGACCCAATACACAAGGCAAACTGCAGAAGGAATTGCTCAGTTGTGTGCATTGAGCTGATTATTGAGCCAGAGATGCCCTCAGACAAGAGGAGCTTCAGTCAGTCAGGCTTCATGAAGGAGCAGCTGGACTTCTGTGAGGAAAGCGATGTCATCACCACACTCAATTATATCTTGCCTTGTTTCTCACAAGAAAACCTAGAGGAGGTGTAATCAACATGGCTACCAAACTGCTTTTTTAAATGTTCAAAATGGAGATCCGGATTTTTTCAAAAGCAGTACAGACATCCCCTCTCTAGAATAGTCATCCAACAGTCCAATGCCCAATTGTGAATTGAGAAGGTGCTATCTTCTAGAAAATTGATTATGCAGAAATTCAAGAAAAATTCCACAAATTTAAAAAGAAAGAAAGAGCTGCCATGCTGATGCAGCCCAGCCTCAGATCCCAAATGTAAACAGCAAGTCTCTCCAGATATGTTGGAAATGGCCAGGCCACAGGAAAACAACCTAGCAAAGACCCAAGGTGTCAGGAAAAGGCTGCACACCATGCATATGGTCATCAAGGGGCCCAGGGCATTAAGAAAAGGCGTCTCAAGAAGGCACTTCAAGATCAGTGCATCAGGAGAACACAGAACACCCAGCCATCTGTGGAGCATGCATCCAAGGAAAGGTGGCACAGGAGACCAGCTCCAAGGGAGCCGGAATGGCATCACAGGGTGCAGAGGCCCTAGGAGCAAGGGTAATGTAGCCTCGCCTACATTACCCTTGCTCACACAGGGCAGAAGGCCTTGGTATCTCCATAAAATAGATGGGTGTGCCCCCAGTCAACACAATGAAAGCCCTGTCTGGAGATCAAAATGAGTCAAAAGACTTCACATATTTGTTTTAGATGATGCCAGTATGACAGTAAAAGCATGAAAGCCTCCAATCCAGTTTTACAACCCAGAAAAAAAATACCCACATTCATAAAAGTCACCTCCTGGTGATCCACAGAGCACCCAAGGCCAAGGAGAGTTGAAGTTCAGGAAGGAAGACTCACTTGATGGACTGATGCTTGGCAAGAAGCCCTGTTCCCTAAAGTCAGAAGCCTCATCAACTCGCCCTTGCAGGGGGCTGTTTCACCTTCAGCAGACCCAAGCCCTCAGGAAAACCCTTTTCCAGATTATTTGCTCTTTCAGAGCCAACTACAGAAAAAAGTATGGAAAACCCCACATCAGGAACTGCTTCTCGAGAAAACAAGTTTGTGGAAAACCCCGGAAGGCACTATCTCTGAAGGCCCCACGAACACTTCCGAGGCTGACTCTATTGCACTTGCCTTCGACACCGTGTTGCCCATCAGATAGACAAATGAAATGCAGTGGGAGTTCAGCAACCCAGGTCCTGAGCTGTGTCCAATGCCACACAGCCTCATGTATCTGCTCTTCCTTCCCCAGTGGTCCAGTTTGAGAGTCACCTAAATCACCAGCTGCAGTCTCTCATCCTAAACAATGATGTGCGGAGGCTCATTTCCCATGGAGAATGAGCTGGGTAGAGCACTCACTGAGAGCCCAGGGCTGTAGTACTACTGGTTCTGGCCTCATAACTTTGGCCATTATAGTGACCTCACACTTTGCTTATTAGTGAATAAAGCAGACCCAACACAAGACAAACTGCAAAAGGAATTGCTCAGTAGTGTGCACTGAGCCAATTATTGAGCCAGAGATGCCCTCAGACAAGAGGACTTTCAGTCTGTCAGGCTTCATGAAGGAGAAGCTGGACCTCCATGAAGAAAGTGCTGTCATCACCACACTCAATTATATCTTGCCTTGTTTCTCACAAGGGAACCTAGAGGATGTGTATCAACATTGCTACCTAACTCCTTTTGTCAAATGTTCAAAATGGAGCTCTGAATCTTTTTATAAGCAGTACAGACAGCCCCTCTCTAGAATGTCATCCAACAGCCCTACGTACAAAAGTGAATTGAGGAGGCTCTATCGTCTAGAAAATTGCTTAGATGCAGAAATTCAAGAAAAATTCTATGAGGTCAAAAAGAATGAAAGAGCTGCCATACTGATGCAGCCTAGCCTCAGGTCCAGAATTTAAACACCAAGTCTCTCCAGATAAGTTGGAATTGACCAGGCCACAGGAAAACACCCTAGCAAAGACCCAGGGTGTCAGGAAAAGGCTGCAGACCGAGGACATGGTGATCAAGGGGCCCAGTGGCATTAAGAAAAGGTGCCTCAAGAAGGCACTTCAAGATCAGTGCATCAGGAGAAAACAGAACACCCAGCCATCTGTGGCGCATGCAACTGAGGAAAGAAGGCCTGCCCCTAGGGAGCAGGAATGGCCTCACAGGGTGAAGAGGTCCCAAGAGCTGGTGGACAACCTTCCATACAATACATGGGTGTGCCCCAGGATACCTCCATGAAAGCCATGTCTGAGATCATGAGTCAAAAGTCTTAATATATTTGTTTTAGATGTTGCCAATATGACAGCTAAAAGCATGAAGACCACCAATCCAGTTTTACATCCCAGAAACAAATTACCACGTTCATAAAAGTCACTTCCAAGTGATCCACAGAGCACCCAAGGCCAAGGAGAGTCAGAAGTTCAAGAAGGAAAACCTACTTGGTGGACTGATGCTTGCCAAGAAGTCCCGTTCGCTGCAGTCAGAAGCCTCATCAACTCACCCTTGCAGGGGGCTTTTTCACCTTCAGGCAGCAGAGCCCTCAGGAAAACCCTTTTTCAGAATTCTTTGCTCTATCAGAGCCAACTACAGAAAAAATTACGGAAAACCTGACATCAGGAACTGCTTGTCGAGAACACATGTTTGTGGAAAAACCCATTGTGCTGGAAGGCACTATCTCTGAAGACCCCATGAACACTTCCGAGGCTGACTCTATCGCACTTGCCTTTGACACTGTGTTGCCCATCAGACAGACCAATGAAATGCAGTGTGAGTTCAGCAACCGGGTCCTGAGCTGTCTCCCACGCCACAGAGCCTCATGTATCTGCTCTTCATTCCCCAGCGGTCCAGTTTGAGAGTCACCTATATCAGCAGCTGCAGTCTCTCATCCCAAACAATGGTGTGCGGAGGCTCATTTCCCATGGAGGATGGGCTGGGGAGAGCACCCACAAGGAGCCCAGGGCTGCGGTACCACTCATCCTGTGTTGGGAGCCAGCCTTGGAGGCCCACCTGATTGACAGGGTCCTGGTGGGCCGAAGACCCCGGGCTGCAGGGCGAGCCCAGGAAGCTGAGGCCCTTCTGTCTTCCACCTTTGCTGTTTGGTACCGCCGAAGAATTCTGTGCAGTCGTGATAGAAGAAAATGGCATGTTTATGCGAAGGACTCACAGCTAACCTGAGAATGTCATGGTTTATTTTTCCATTTCCCACTATGCCGTTTGGCCTTTTCTAACATATGCAAGGGTTAAACTCTGAAGCACATCAAGAATGCTTTCTTTCACTTGGTTATAAGTTACTAGATATTGCTTGAGTAATATATGATATAAGTATATTTGTTCCCATTTGATTTAGAATTATGCAGTTTAGTGTTTAGACATAAGTATTTTTAGAAGCACAAGTTTCTAGTAAGTTCATTATGAATTCATTATAAGTTCTAACACTTATCTAGGAGTTATGTAGATGATTTATAACACTGTTTTCACAGACTTGGGATAAAGATTAATTGTTAAGGTTTTTACTTAATAATTAAAACTCTAAGTTAACATTTATAGAGTGGGTTTTCACTGAATTCATAATATACTAATCAGACACTTTTATGATAGATTAGCTAAAGACAGAAAGCAACCTTGGGGGCCTGGGAAACACTACTAAAAGCTTCTTTTGAGTAATGAAGACACCTGGACAAGAGAGGTGATTACAAGGCTCTGAAGGTCATAGAAGCCCTAGATGGGAAAACTCCTGACACATGAAGAAATGTACACTTGGAAACTTTCTTGAGACATTTCAAGGACTGTAATTCGGGACTTTGGACTAAAACTATCATTTTTGGCTTTATGAATAAGACTAATTGTCTGAATGTTTATAGGGTTCTTGGCTTGTTTGTTGCTAAGACCACTACTAGATGGTGGTAACTTTTAGAGGATATGTACGTGAAAGAATTTTCTTTGTCTTGCCCCTTTACAAATGGCATAAAAACCTTCCCCTAGATAACACTAAACGTCAACTGTTCAAGAAGCAAGTGTCCAAGTATAATATTGTTGTCTTTTGCCTATCCATCTCTCCTTCAGGAAACCTCACGACCCTTGTGGGGCTGGACCCCACAGTCCTGGCCTCGTAATATTGGCCATGACAGTGACCTCACACTGTGCTCATTAGAGAATAAAGCAGACCCAATACACAAGAAAAACTGTAGAAGGAATTCCTCAGTAGTGTGCACTGAGCCGATTATTGAGCCAGAGATGCCCTCAGACAAGAGGAGCTTCAGGCTGTCAGGCTTCTTGAAGGGGCAACTGAACTTCCATGAGGAAAACGATGTCATCACCACACTCAATTATATCTTGACTCGATTATCACAAGGAAACCTAGAGGAGGTGTAATCAACATTGCTACCAAACTGCTTTCTCAAATGTTCAAAATGGAGATTCGGATCTTTTGAAAAGCAGTACAGACATCCCCTCTCTAGAATAGGCATCCAACAGTCCAATGTCCAATTGTGAATTGAGGCTGTATCTTCTGGAAAATTGCTTAGATGCAGAAATACAAGAAAAATTCCACGAGGTTAAAAAGAAAGGAAGAGCTGCCACACCGATGCAGTCTAACCTCAGATCCCGAATTTAAACACCAAGTCTCTCCAGAATAGTTGGAAACGGCCAGGCCACAGGAAAACAACCTAGCAAATACCCAGGGTGTCAGGAAAAGGCTGCATACCGTGCACATGGTCATCAAGGGGCCCAAGGCATTAAGAAAAAGGCGTCTCAAGAAGGCACTTCAAGATCAGTGCATCAGGAGAACACAGAACACCCAGCCATCTGTGGAGCATGCAGCCAAGGAAAGGCAGCATGGGAGGCCTGCTCCAAAGGAGCCAGAATGGCACCACAGGGTGCAGAGGACCCAGGAGCTGGTTGGCAGCCTCGCCTGCATTGCCCTTGCTCACACAGGGCAGAAGGCCTCGGTATTTTCCATAAAATAGACGGGTGTGCCCCCAGTCAACACAATGAAAGTCCTGTCTGGAGATCAAAATGAGTCAAAAGACTTAACATATTTGTTTTAGATGATGCCAGTATGAGAGTAAAAGCATGAAGGCCTCCAATCCAGTTTTACAACCCAGAAAAAAAAAATACCACGTTCATAAAAGTCACGTCCAGGTGACCAAAGAGCACCCAAGGCCTAGGAGAGTCAGAAGTTCAGGAAGGAAGGCTCACTCGGTGGACTGATGCTTGCCAAGAAGCCCCGTTCCCTGAAGTCAGAAGCCTCATCAACTCGCCCTTGCAGGGCTTTTTCACCTTCAGCAGACCCGAGCCCTTTGGAAAACCCTTTTCCAGATTATTTCCTCTTTCAAAGCCAACTACAGAAAAAAGTATGGAAAACCCCACATCAGGAACTGCTTCTCGAGAAAACATGTTGGTGGAAAACCCCATTGTGCCGGAAGGCACTATCTCTGAAGACCCCATGAACACTTCCGAGGCTGACTCTATCGCACTTGCCTTCGACACTGTGTTGCCCGTCAGACAGACCAATGAAATGCAGTGGGAGTTCAGCAACCTGGGACCTGAGCAGTCTCCCACGCCACAGAGCCTCATGTATCCGCTCTTCTTTCCCCAGCGGTCCAGTTTGAGAGTCACCTAAATCAACAGCTGCAGTCTCTCATCCCAAACAATGATGTGCGGAGGCTCATTTCCCATGGAAATGAGCCCATAAGGGCTCAGGATTGCGATACCACTCGTCCTGGCCTCGCAACATTGGCCAGGACAGGGACCTCACACTTTGCTCATTAGAGAATAAAGCAGACCCAATTCACAAGACAAACTGTAGAAGACATTGCTGAGTAGTGTGCACTGAGCCAATTATTGAGCCAGAGATGCCCTCAGAAAAGAGGAGCTTTAGCCTGTCAGGCTTCATGAAGGAGCGGCTGGACTTCTGTGAGGAAAGCGATGTCATCACCACACTCAATTATATCTTGCCTTGTTTCTCACAAGGAGACCTAGAGGATGTGTAATCAACATTGCTACCAAACTTTTGTCAAATGTTCAAAATGGAACTCTGGATCTTTTGAAAAAGAGTACAGACATCCCCTCTGTAGAATCATCATCCAACACTCCAATGTACAACAGTGAATTGAGGAGACTCTATCTTCTAGACAATTGCTTAGGTGCAGAAATTCAAGAAAAATTCCACGAGCTCAAAAAGAAAGAAGGAGCTGCCATGCTGATGCAGCCTAGCCTCAGATTCTGAATTTAAACACCAAGTCTCTCCAGATATGTTGGAAATAGCCCAGCCACAGTAAAAGAGTGTAGCAATGACCCAGGGTGTCAGGAAAAGGCTGCAGACCGTGGACATGGTCATCAAGGGGCCCAGGGTCATTAAGAAAAAGCATCTCAAGAAGGCACTTCAAGATCAGCACATCAGGAGAAAAGATCAGCACATCACCCAGCCATCTGTGGAGCATGCAGCTGAGGAAAGGCGGCACGGGAGGCCTGCTCCAAGGGAGCCAGAATGGCACCACAGGGTGCAGAGGCCACAGGAGCTGGTGGGCAGCCTCTCCCACACTGCCTTTGCTCACACAAGTGCAGAAGGCCTTGATCTCTTCCATACAATAGAAGTGTTTGCCCCCAGTCACTTCCATGAAAGCCCTGTCTGGAGATCAAAATGAGTCAAAAGACTTGACATATTTCTTTCAGATGATGCCAACATAAGAGTTAAAAGCATGAAGGCCTCCAATCCAGTTGTACAACCCAGAAAAAAAATACCACGTTCATAAAAGTCACTTCCAGGTGATCCATAGAGCACCCAAGGCCAAGGAGAGTCGGAAGTTCAGGAAGGAAGGTTTACTCGGTGGACTGATGCTTGGCAAGAAGCCCCGTTCCCTGCAGTCAAAACCTTATCAACTCATCCTTGAAGGGGGCTCTTGCACCTTAAGCAGGCCCGAGCCCTCAGGAAAACCCTTTTCCAGAATTATTTGCTCTTTCAGAACCAACTACAGAAACAATTACAGAAAACGCCACATCAGGAACTGCTTATTGAGAAAACATGTTTGTGGAAAACCCTTTGTGCTGGAAGGCACTATGTCTGAAGACGCCATGAACACTTCCGAGGCTAACTGTATCTCACATGCCTTCTCACATGCCTTCGACACCATGTTGCCTGTCAGACAGACCAAAGATATGCAGTGGGAGTTGAGCCACCCGGGGCCTGAGATGTCCCCCATGCCACAAGGTCTCTTGTACCTGGTCTTGTCTCCAGCGGACCAGCTTGAGAGTCAGCTAAATCATTAGCTGCAGTCCCTCATCCCCAAAAATGATGTTCAGAGGCCCATTTCCTCTCGCGGATGAGCTGGGGAGAGTACACACATAGAGCCCAGGGCTACGGTACCTCTTATCCTGGCCACGTAAGTATGGCCATGACAGTGACCTCACACTTTGCTCATTAGAGAACAAAGCAGACCCAATACACAAGACAAACTGCAGAAGACATTGCTCAATAGTGTGCCCTGAGCTGATTATTGAGCCAGAGATGCCCTCAGAAAAGACGAGCTTCAGCCTGTCAGGCTTCATGAATGAGCCGATGGACTTCCGTGAGGAAAGTGATGTCATCACCACGCTCAATTATATCTTGCCTTGTTTCCTACAAGGAAACCTAGAGGATGTGTAATCAACATTGCTACCAAACTCCTTTTGTCAAATGTTCAAAATCGAGCTCCGGATCTTGTGAAAGGCAGTACAGACAGCCCCTCTCTAGAATGGTCATCCAACAATCCAACTTACAGAAGTGTATTGAGGAGGATCTGTTTTCTAGAAAATTGATTAGATGCAGAAATTCAAGAAAAATTCCACGAAGTCAAAAAGAAAGAGCTACCATGCTGATGCAGCCTAGCCTCAGATCCTGAATGTAAATAGCAAGTCTCTCCAGATATGTTGGAAACAACCAGGCCACAGGAAAACAGCCTAGGAAAGACCCAGGGTGTCAGGAAAAGGCTGCAGATTGTGGACATGGTCATCAAGGGGCCCAGGGCATTAAGAAAAGGCATCTCAAGAAGGCACTTCAAGATCAGCGCCTCAGGAGAAAATAGAACACCCAGCCATGTGTGGAGCATACAGCCGAGAAAAGGCGGCATGGGAGGCCAGCTCCAAGGGAGCCAGATTGGTACCACAGGGTGCAGAGGCCCCAGGAGCTGGTGGGTAGCCTCTTCCACACTGCCCTTGTTCACATAGGTGCAGAAGACCTTGTGGTCTCTTCCATACAATAGATGGGTGTGTCCCCAGTCACCTCCATGAAAACCCTGTCTAGAGATCAAAATGAGTCAGAAGAATTGACATATTTATTTTAGATGATGCCAATATGAGAGTTAAAAGCATGAAGGCCTCCAATCCAGTTTTACATATCAGAAAAAAAATACGTTCATTAAGGTCACTTCCAGGTGATACACAGAGCACCCAAGGCTAAGTAGTGGCAGAAGTTCAGGAAGGAAAGCTCACTCGGTGGACTGATGCTTGCCAAGAAGACCCGTTCCCTGAAGTCAGAAACCTCATCAACTCACCCTTGCAGCTGGCTTTTTAAGCTTCAGGAGACCTGAGCCCTCAGGAAAACCCTTTTTACACAAACATTTGCTCTTTCAGAGCCAATCGCAGAAAAAATTATAGAAAACCCCACATCAGGAACTGCTATTCAAGAATACATGTTTGTGGAAAACCCCATTGTGCCGGAAGGCACTATCTCTGAGGACCCCATGAACACTTCAGAGGCTGACTCAATCGCACATGCCTTCGATACGTTGTTGCCCATCAGACAGACCAAAGAAATGCAGTGGAAGTTGAACCACCCAAGAACTGAACTGTCCCCCATGCCACAGAGCCTTATGTATCTGCTCTTCTTGTCCCCAGTGGACCAGCTTGACAGTTAGCTAAATCAGCAGCTGCGGCCCCTCATCCCCAAAAATGATGTGCAGAGGCTCATTTCCCAGGGAGGATGAGCTGGGGAGAGCACCCACACGGAGCCCAGGGCTACGGTACCTCTCGTCCTGGTCACATAACTTTGGCCATGACAGTGACCTCACACTTTTCTCATTAGAGAATGAAGCAGACCCAATACATAAGATAAACTGCAGAAGGAATTGCTCAGTAGTATGCCCTGAGCTGATTATTGAGCCAGAGATGCTCTCAGAAGAGGAGCTTCAGTCTGTCAGGCTTCATGAAGAAGCCGATGGTCTTCTGTGAGGAAAGCGATGTCATCACCACACTCAATTATATCTTGCCTTGTTTCTCACAAGGAAAACTAGAGGATGTGTAATCAACATTGCTACCAAACTTTTTTCAAATATTCAAAATGGAGCCCCGGATCTTTTGAAAAGCAGACCACCCCTCTCTAGAATTGTCGTCCAACAGTCCAACATACAAAAGTGAATTGAGGAGGCTCTATCTTCTAGAAAATTGCTTAGATGCAGAAATTCAAGAAAAATTCCACGAGGTCAAAAAGAAAGAAAGAGCTGCCATGCTGATAAAGCCTAGCCTCAGATCCCGAATTTAAACACCAAGTCTCTCCAGATAAGTTGGAAACGGCCAGGCCACACAAAACAGCCTAGCAGGACCCAGGGTGTCAGGAAAAGGCTGCAGACCGTAGACATGGTCATCAAGGGGCCCAGGGGCATTAAGAAAAGGCGCCTCAAGAAGACACTTCAAGATCAGCGCATCAGAAGGAAACAGGACACCCAGCCATCTGTGGAGCATGCAGTCGAGGAAAGGTGGCACAGGAGGCCAGACCCAAGGGAGCCGGAATGGCCCCACAGGGTGGAGAGGTCCTAGGAGCTGGTGGGCCACGTTCCATACAATACATCAGTGTGCACCCAGACACCTCCATGAAAGCCCTGTCTGGGGATCAAAATGAGTCAAAAGACTTGACAAAATTGTTTTAGATGATGCCAATATGACAGTTAAAAGCATGAAGGCCTTCAATCCAGTTTTACAACCCAGAAAAAAATACCACGTTCATGAAACTCACTTCCAGGTGATCCACAGAGCACCCAAGGCTAAGGAATATCGGCAGTTCAGGAAGGAAGGCTCACTCGGTGGACTGATGCTTGTCAAGAGGCCTGTTTCCCTGCAGTCAGAAGCCTCAACTCACCCTTGCATGGGACTTTTTCACCTTCAGGAGACCCAAGCCCTCAGCAAAACCCTTTTCCAGAATTATTTGCTCTTTCAGAGCCAACTACAGAAAAACTACTGAAAACCCCACATGAGGCACTGCTTATGGAGAAAACATGTTTGTGGAAAATCCCATTGTTTCGGAGGGCACTATCTCTGAAGACCCCATGAACACTTCCGAGGCTGACTCCATTGCACTTGTCATCGATTCCGTTTTCCCTATCAGACAGACCAATGAAATGCAGTGGGAGTTGAGCAGCCTGAGGCCTGAGCTGTCCCCCATGCCACACAACCTCGTGTATCTGCTCTTCCTTCCGCAGCGGTACAGTTTGAGAGTCAGCTAAATCAGCAGTTGCAGTCCCTCATCCCCAACAATGATGTGTGGAGGCTCATTTCCCGTGGAGGATGAGCTAGGGAGAGCACCCACATGGAGCCCAGGCCTCTGGTACCTCTCATCCTGGCCTCGTAACTTTTGTCATGTCAGTGACCTCACACTTTGCTCATTAGAGATGAAGCAGACGCAATACACAAGACAACTGCAGAAGGAATTAATTGCTCAGTAACCATGTAACACATCAGACTTGCTCTGTTCTTTAAGAGTCTGTAGGCTACCAACCCAGAAGAATGGGGTTTTGCATAGGTAGCTATTGTCCTTTCAACTGTTTTGTTTTTTTAAAAAAACTTATTTCCTTTCCTTTTTTCTTGGCTCACTAAAGAATTTCCAGGATATGGAACTTCTACAACGAAAACAGTAACCACATCTTGGCAATATCTGTGACCGCTGTCTTTACGATTTTTTTTCCTAGTATTTATTTTTTTCACCTGCAAACTGTAGCAAAACATGATCAGCTTTATTATGCAGACTGTATCCCTCTACATTTTTAAAGAATTTAGGCATGTATAAATAGAAGAGCTCTTTAGAAAGGAAAAATTCAAGAATGAATAAAACCTTCCAATTTTGATTTTGTAACTTTCCAGTAGCAACAGTTAAAATGATTTTATGTCATTCATTCCAAGATATATGACAGCACCTTAAAAGTGGCTGATCTATTTCCCCAGTAACATTTCTCACATAACAATGTGTTAAAGTTACAAATACTCATATGCACAAATAGCTAATTTCTAAGAAAAATATGTACAGTACTGCAGCATAATGAATGTTACTGCAGCATAATGAATGTGGTATCTGCAATAACTTAATATTAGCCAATTTTTAATATACACGATACCGCTACCTTTTTCTGCCAATTCACAGGTTAAAAAGTGTTACTGGAGTGCTCGGTTTTGCACATATTACCTGGTGTTTAATACACATTGCAGGCTTTTTAAAGACTTCTCTTGTGTTTAAAGCTAAGATCAGTGAAACAAGACAACAGTGCAAGAGGTGGAGAGATGTAATGTGACCACATAAAAGTTCGTTCCAGTAAAGTGTCCATGTAAGGCTATGAGAAAGGATTGGTTGATGAGCTTCCTGTTGGAAATTGTCCTGTTGGTACACCAGTCATAAAAGGATTACTAGATACCCCAGCAGCTGCAACTTGACCAAAAGGGGTCACCACTGGCTTTGTTTGTCCAAATGCTGCAAAACCTGCACCACTGGGCTGTTGAGAAAAACCTGTTTTGTTAAGGGAAAACTGCTTGGGCTGGGAAAGCAGGCTGCTGGAAGCTGCCACTAAAGCCGGTGGGAAGACTATAGGGAGCAGGGGTGTCGAACCCCGCAGGCATGCTCATGGATGGAAGTGCCAAAGGTTGCCGCTGTTGCTCCTCTGGCATTGGTCTGAAATAGATTTGGAGAAGATGCCACAGAAGGACCAGCAGCAGCAACAAAGGGATTTGTGGAAGGCGTAGCTCCAAACGGAGCAGGCACACTTGAAGAAGCAGGCTGTGTCTGTGCAGAAGCACCCACTGGCACTGTTCCAAAAACGTTGCTGCTAGCATTACTTGTGGAAGTATACGCATTCCTGGAGGTGGCTGCAGAACTGAGAACGCTGTCCAGTTCTGCCAGGGCTGCATACTTGTCTGAAGATGCACTTGACTGACTGGGAACTGAAACCACAGAACCAACAGGAGATTTACCTGTGGTCCCAAAGCCACTTCCCTGATCACCACCTTGCCCAGTACTGAAGATATTGTCTAAATAAGCAAGTGCTGCATATTTGTCTGCTGTCTGTAATCCAGCTTTGTTTGTTGAAACTTTAGAAGCAGCTGGTGCTGTTTGATGACTCTGGGAAGTATTGAAGCTTCCAAGATCAGCACTGGAGGATTTGGGGAAGTTATCAAAATGAGCAAAATTAGCATTTATGGATCCAGCACTTCCACCTGTAGGAGAATGACTTGCTGTGGGGAAACCTCCAAAATTACTCGAACCACTAGACTGTCCAAATGCAAAATCTGCATTTGCAGAATTCTGAGCTGCATGACTGTTGAAATGTGCAGAGTTAGCAAAATCGGCTGTAGCTGTTGACTGAGGAGCTGGAGCGGCAAAGATGTCTGAGCCAAGAACACTCAAAAGGTCAGACTGCTTCTTCTCCTGCTGCTGCCCTTGAGAGCGACCTACAACTGGGGACTGACTTGGTGTACCCTTCTTTAAGTGCAATGTTGGTGCAGAATCCCCTAAAAGAGACTTCAGTGGTTTGACCTCAGGTGTGCTGCTTGTGCTACTGGCAGAGGACCCTGAAATAGATGCATGCACTGATGCCACCACTTTGGCCTGTTCTGGCGGGACATACCATCTTTTCTTTTCATGTTTTTCTTGTAGAAACTCTTTCACTTTTTGTGGATCCCTGAAGTCTGGAATTG
>NW_007235169.1:20683-23193 GCF_000164805.1 Carlito syrichta | reverse complement strand
CCACGCTGGGGAACCCCACAGGTAGTCTGTCAGGATAAAAGGTGTCCATACCTGCATCTAAATAATCATTCTGCAAGTATGTGCTTGATGCTGAGGTTTGGATGCAAAGTGGTGTGGTGTTCCAACTACCACTTTGGCAAGCCTCCCATGCTGAGCCAGATCTCTCTTCAAGTTCTTCCGCAAGACAATAAACTTTGCTGCTTTTGAACTCTGACTGTCAAGCGGTGGAACGCGTACTTCAAGTGCCAGCCTGATTCAGATCCATGTTTTGAATCTGCAATTTTGAGTGGAGGAGCCAAAGCGAGACCCTGATCCTGGTCCCGGTGTAGCATCGAAACAGCCTCTGGGAGCCCTTCCTGCCAGTCAGCTCATTGAGATCCTGATGCAGAACAGCATCCTGATCTGGCCCCAAGGGCGGCTCTCCAGATGAATCCGAGTCCACGAAGGGGCCTGGAGTTTCAGTCAATCCCGAGGTGCACCCAACATCTGGGAAAAAGCAGAGGACCCCAGGTCGTCAGAGCCTACTGGGTCCGCTGGGGGTGTAAGCACATGGAATGATGCGGGTGGGAGATGGGAGGCATGCAAGACCAAGGCTCGATGGACCCCAGGTGTCGGAGGTTACCTGGTCCAGGGACCTGGGCCCACTCTAGAGGCTGACCGGCCTGGACCAGCAGATACAACGGTTGTCGCATGAGGAGGAGCCGCAGGGCCCAGAGGCACATGCGACACATGACAGGCAGAGACTTGGGGCACAGCCACCTAGGACAGTGGTGTGCCATTGTGGTGCCCTGAGCAGCCCAGCAATGCTTGCGCCTTTGGCAACCATTAGTCCTGTGTTGCCCTTTACTTGTAACACATCTGTTTACACAACCCTTATTAGGTGCTGGCCCAGATCAGCTCTGCGCCCCCAGGGTGAGCCTCTTCCCACAGGCCCAAGTTTCCCTGCCCCTCGCCTCTCATCACAGGGCAGGATTTTGGCTGCAGACTCAGGTGGCCCCAGGACTCCAGCTGCCCGTTGGGCTGGGGGTGGTGGTGATGGTGGCAGAGCATCCCAAGGAAGCCACAGGGTCTCAACTTGCCACAGTCAGAAGGCCTACTCCAGCTCTGGCAGCCTGAGCTCTTCCTCCTCCAAGCTGAAATCCCAGAGGTGTTCTTCCTCCTGGCCCTGCTGCTCTCAAGAAAAGCAACTGATCAGCAAAACAGAGCACCAGTTAGGGTGGCATGAGAACACACGTTACTGTTATTTATTCCAATACATTGCAATTTTCACTAAACTTTCAGCATCGTTGGCTCCATGATTGATCATTAATTCACCACTGTTAGGTAGGGGCAGCCAGGGAATCAGTGAAGGCACCAACATTTCCCCAGGAGGGGCTTTGAGGCTGGGCAATTAGATCTGCCACAGGCTTTGATCCAAGCAGCCAGCCCTTTACACCAGCCTGGGAGGGGACATAACTGTTGTTCCACCCTGCCTCAACACAACCATGACCCTAGAAGTGACAGCGCACTTTTCAGAGGTGGACCTTGTGTGCAGGCATGAAGAAGATGCTTAGAATGCTGAAAGAAGCATGGTAGATACATTTCTTGAAACGCTAGAACTGGAAGTCAGCTGCAGCCCTTTTCTAGTTTATAAGGACCGGTTTATTGCTTGCCACTACCACTAGCATGTGGACTCCGAGAAGATGCTTTGTCTTCTGTTCCCAGGGTCTGGAAAAGGCTCCTGCATAATCATGGGTTTAAAACAGAAGGGACTGGAAGACTTGCCTCACCAAGGGGTGGAGCCAGGGCAACAATCAAATTTCTGATATCAGTTCTGGCTGACTTCCTCTCACATTGCACAGAAAGATAGACTTGTTGTTTTGTTTTGTTTTTGAGTTGGAGTCTCACTCTGACCCAGGCTGGAATGCAGTGGCACAGTCTCAGCCATTGCAGCCTTGACCTGCTGGGCTCAGGCGATCCTTTCACTTCAGCCTTCATAGTGGTTGGAACTACAAGCGTGTGCCACCTTACTTGGTTTTTATTTACTTATTTGTTCCAGAGATGGGGTCTCGCCAAGTTGCCCAGGCTGGTCTTGATGCCCTGAGCTAGACTTAAGGTTTAATATTTTCCTGTTGGGTTTTATTTAAACTGGATTAAAATATTTATTTTATATGGAAAATACTTTTTCAGAACCCATTTTCTCTTTCCCTTCTTTAAGATAAAACACTTGGCAACTTTGAGGTGAGTTAAACCATTAAGCTGGGCTCAAGCAATCCTCCCACCTCAGCCTCCCAAAGTGCTGGGATTATAGGTGTGAGCCACCATGCCCGGCCACATTTCAGTTTTTAACATAATGATTTGTTTGATGTTCACTTACAATATGATTAAATAATATGGCATGGAGGGGGTCCAAACCTGGGATAGAGACTCCTGGGCTAATAGACACTTCATATTAGAAGAGAGACAAGTGTCTATTCCCTGGAACCAAAATCCCACCAGATACAATGAACACTTCAGAGAGACAGCATTTG
>NW_007235169.1:12813-20663 GCF_000164805.1 Carlito syrichta | reverse complement strand
GAGTGGAGGAGGCAAAGTGAGACCTTGATCCTGGTCCCAGTGTAGCATCGAAACAGCCTCTGGGAGCCCTTCCTGCCAGTCAGCTCATTGAGATCCTGATGCAGAACAGCATCCTGATCTGGCCCCAAGGGCGGCTCTCCAGATGAATCCGAGTCCATGAAGGGGCCTGGAGTTTCAGTCAATGTCTGAGGTGCACCCAACATCTGGGAAAAAGCAGAGGACCCCAGGTCGTCAGAGCCTGCTGGGGGTGTAAGCACATGGAATGATGCGGGTGGGAGATGGGAGGCGTGCAAAACCAAGGCTCGATGGACCCCAGGTGTCGGAGGTTACCTGGTCCAGGGACCTGGGCCCACTCTAGAGGCTGAGCGGCCTGGACCAGCAGACACAACGGTTGTCGCATGAGGAGGAGCCGCAGGGCCCAGAGGCATATGCGACACATGACAGGCAGAGACTTGGGGCACAGCCACCTAGGCCAGTGGTGTGCCATTGTGGTGCCCTGAGCAGCCCAGCAATGCTTGTGCCCTTGGCAACCATTAGTCCCGCCCTGCCCTTTACTTGTAACACATCTATTTACACAACCCTTATTAGGTGCTGGCCCAGATCAGCTCTGCGCCCCCAGGGCGAGCCTCTTCCCACAGGCCCAAGCTTCCCTGCCCCTCGCCTCTTATGGCATGGCAGGATTTTGGCTGCAGACTGAGGTGGCCCCAGGACTCCAGCTTCCCGTTGGGCTGGGGGTGGTGGTGATGGTGGCAGAGCGTCCCAAGGAAGCCACAGGGTCTCAACTCGGGACAGTCAGAAGGCCTACTCCAGCTCTGGCAGCCTGAGCTCTTCCTCCTCCAAGCTGAAATCCCAGAGGTGTTCTTCCTCCTGGCCCTGCTGCTCTCAAGAAAAGCAACTGATCTGCAAAATAGAGCACCAGTTAGGGTGGCATGAGAACACACGTTACTGTTATTTATTCCAATACATTGCAATTTTCACTAAACTTTCAGCATCGTTGGCTCCATGATTGATCATTAATTCACCACTGTTAGGTAGGGGCAGCCAGGGAATCAGTGAAGGCACCAACATTTCCCTAGGAGGGGCTTTGAGGCTGGGCAATTAGGTCTGCCACAGGCTTTGATCCAAGTGGCCAGCCCTTTACACCAGCCTGGGAGGGGACATAACTGTTGTTCCACCCTGCCTCAACACAACCATGACCCTAGAAGTGACAGCCCACTTTTCAGAGGTGGACCTTGTGTGCAGGCATGAAGAAGATGCTTAGAATGCTGAAGGAAGCATGGTAGATACATTTCTTGAAACGCTAGAACTGGAAGCCAGCTGCAGCCCTCTCAGCCCTTCTCTAGTTTATAAGGACTTGTTTATTGCTTGCCACATCCACTAGCATGTGGACTCCAAGAAGATGCTTTGTCTTCTGTTCCCAGGGTCTGGAAAAGGCACCTGCATAGTCATGGGTTTAAAACAGAAGGGACTTGAAGACTTGCCTTACCAAGGGGTGGAGCCAGGACAACAATCAGATTTCTGATATCAGTTCTGGCTGACTTCCTCTCACATTGCACAGAAAGCTAGACTTGTTGTTTTGTTTTGTTTTAGTTGGAGTCTCACTCTGACCCAGGCTGGAATGCAATGGCACAGTCTCGGCCATTGCAGCCTCGACCTGCTGGGCTCAGGTGATCCTTTCACTTCAGCCTTCCAAGTGGTTGGAACTACAAGCATGTGCCACCTTGCTTGGTTTTTATTTACTTATTTGTTCCAGAGATGGGGTCTCGCCACGTTGCCCAGGCTGCTCTAGATCCCCTGAGCTAGACTTAAGGTTTAATGTTTTCCTGGTGGGTTTTATTTAAACTGGATTAAAATATTTATTTTATATGGGAAATTCTTTTTCAGAACCCATTTTCTCTTTCCCTTCTTTAAGACAAAACACTTGGCAACTTTGAGGTGTGTTAAATCATTAAGAAAAATCTAGCCCCAAAATAAGTTCCCACTGAAACAAAACACATTTTCGCTCCTTTAAAAAACCAAAAAACCCCTATGTTGTCAATAATGACATTTCTTTTAGAAATTAATTGAGCAACTTAATTCCTATTTAAGGGCTTTCATGTGCAGTTTTGTATTGACTACCACGTGAGGAGGAGCTTGAGAAACGCATCCCCAGGCGATTTTTTCACTGTATGAACACGATGGAGTGGGCTGCGCACACCTAGACGGTGCTGCCTATCACACGCCACATGGCACAGCCTGTTGCTCCCAGGATACAAGCCTGTCCAGCATGTTACTGTCCTGAATGGTGTAGACAATTGGGACATGATTGGAAGTATCTGTGTTTCAAAACATATAAAGGTACAGTAAAAGCAAGGTATAAAGATTTTTAAATGGTACACCTGGATAAGGCAGCTCCATTATACTCATATGGGACCACCATCACACATGTGGTTTGTCATCAACCAAAATGTTATGTGGCTCGTGACTGTAGTTGATTTATAGAAAGGATTTTCAGCAAAATATTCCTTCCAAGGTATGCAGATGTTGAGATTTAGATAATGAGCCACACTGGAGGGCTTCATGGCTTCTGAGAGCTACAGTACGACCTATGCTGCTGAGGGCATAGTTACTTCTCCCCACACCCTTGGGATCGTGTTCGAGAGCAGCTCTGAGAGATCCTGTATTCAAGGTGCCCTGCATCCCTGACCCCTGGTGGATGAGACACCTCACCCAGATGTCCACAAATATAGTAATGCTCTCATAGTCCTCAGCTCTGCTCTCCAAATTTCAAATGAGGGGTCAGAGAGAGGGCCAGGATTTCAGGAGGACCCCAGCAATTCCCTGCACTCAAAAGCAGTATCAGTGTCACATTTTCCATAGAAGAACACATGTCGAAGGCCCCAGGTCCTGCTGGCCATTTTGAATTATGGCTACACTGACCATATTGCCCTGGAGCCTTTATCTCCACATACTTGAACTGAATCGTGTAGTTCTTCCTCACTCACGACATCTGCAATCTCTTCCCTGGGTCTGAACTCCACAGCAATTCTATCACTCTCTGAAATAAAGTTAACAAGGATCATCGACTCAGAATCCTTCTTGTTCAGAACTTCTTGCATATAGTGGTAGCAGCCCATCATGAGACATTCTTTTGATTTCTAAAAGCAGAAAATCAAAGTGTTTTCCTAGAAATTTCTTCATCTCACATTTCAGGGTTTTGTTGTTGTTGTTGTTGTTGTTGTTGTTGTTTTTTGAGTCAGGATCTCATTGTCACCCAGGCAGGAGTTCAACGGCCTAATTACAGTTTACTGTAGTCTCAGACTCCTGGGCTCAAGTCATCCTCCCACCTCAGCCTTCCCAAAGCATGTACCAACATGTCCAGCTCACTGTGTTGCCCAGACTTGTTTTGAACTGGGCTCAAGCAATCCTCCCACCTCAGCCTCCCAAAGTGCTGGGACTATAGGTGTGAGCCACCATGCCCGGCCACATTTCAGTTTTTAACATAATGATTTGCTTGATGTTCACTTATAATATGATTAAATAATATGGCATGGAGGGGGTCCAAACCTGGGATAGAGACTCCTGGGCTAGTAGACACTTCATATTAGAAGAGAGACAAGTGTCTACTCCCTGGAACCAAAATCCCACCAGATACAATGAACGCTTCAGAGAGACAGCATTTGAACATTATATTGGCATAAACTGGTCCACAAAGCTTGTAGAAAATACAACTTCATTTAAGGCAAACGAGAACAATATGGCATTTAGTCTAAGTTTGGAATCATAATAATTGAACCAATAGTGTGGTTGCAACAAATATACTTATTTTCAGCTGGGCACACTGGCTCACACCTATAATCCCAACACTTTGGAAGGCTGAGGAGAGAGGATTGCCCGAATACAGGGGTTCAAGACCAGCCTGGGCAACTTGGCAAGACCTCGCCTCTACAATAAACCAAAAAAATTAGCCGGGTATGGCAGTGCACGCCTGTGGTTCCAGCTTCTTGGGAGGCTGAGGCAGAAGAATTGCCTGAGCTCAGCAGGCCAAGGCTGCAGTGGCCATAGGCATGCCACTGCACTCCATCCCAGGTGACAGAGTGAGACTGTGACACACACACACACACACATACACACACACACACACACACACATACACATGAAGTTGTGAGTGTGTGGAAGGGATACTTTCACATACTAGGGGAAGCTAAACATGTTGATTCTGGTTCCTAAAGGTTGTTACTCAGATTCAACAGTTGATGAAAATTCTGATGATCATGAAAATAAGAGTTTGACTAGCATGGCTGCCCAGGTTGGAAGGCTGAGACCAATCAGGCCCATATCTTACAAGCAAATAGGGTCTCTAAGTCTCCAGGGCTGTGAAGCAGAAGAGCGTACAGTTCAAGAACTCTCTGCCAACCATCAAATCTCCTTTGGACACAGCCTGTCACATTCACAACACGTTGGAGCTTAGGAGGAAACACAGGTCAAAACATGTAACACCGTGACTACTTCCAGGCTCACATGAAAGTAGCCAGTTGTTTCATAAGAATCCTATTTGAACTGGATAAAAAAAAATGTGGTTCATATACATGATGGAATATTATGCAGCTATAGAGCACAAACAAATGAACTTCAAGGCAACTTGGATGGATTTAGAGTCTATCATACTCAGTGATCTATCACAGAAACAAAGAGCAGAGTTCCATATGTTCTCACTCATAAGCGCACCCTGAACATTTACCATAAGAGTATAAGAAAAGGATTGGCAATAGTGGAATACTGCCAGGGTAGGGGTGGGGACACAGCATCAATAAGGGTACCTGATCTCAAATCAGTCAAAGTACGGACCAAAAGGAGGCCCAAACTTTACCTGCACGATGTCCACTTGTATACCTAATCCTGAATTGTACCCAGCATCTTTGAAAAATATATATATCATATAGATATAAAAGATACCTATTTGCTCAACACCAGTGCCAGCAATGAACACTGAAACTGAATTCTTAGTTCAAAAACACAAACTACAGAAACACAATCTAAAAGAACTCTCTCTTCAGAAGAGACTTTATTTCTTCAGAGAAAACAACAACGGCAATAATAATAGCTAACATAACAGTTCTGCTTCCTATGGAAGCACAGTTCTGATTTCTGCATCTGTCATCTCATTGACTCTTACACTGTCCCTCTAAGGTAAGTTGAACTACCAACCTCAGTTTGCGGATAGAGACTGCAGCTTAGAGATACTAAATATCTTCAAATCTGTCTGGCTATAAAACCTAAAATTCTATTAAGAAGCCTAAGAGACAGAGTTAGGACTCGAACCCATGTGTCCAAAGCTTATAAGCACTATTCTGTGTGACAGGCATTGAGAAAGAGGTCTGCATTAAATACCTTCTGTGTAAACTGAGGCTGGTCATACTATATTTATAAAATTGAGACAATATTGGCTGCCATTTTTCTCACAAATGTCACAAAAAATAAATTTGAGACTGCTGCTGTGAAAGAATTTAGTGAATGAAAGCAGAATATGGCGTGCTTTAGAGATTCGTATTTTCATCCAATTAAGTTTCAAAAGAGTTCATTTGTTCATTGACGCTGAAGTGCTTCAAGGACATGTGAGAAAATCTTCCCTAAAACCACAATCAATGGTTTCTGGAATGCATCTGACAAAGCCTTCTGAATAGCCAGCTTCAGAGCTGTCTTCCTCTTCATAAGGAATGATAATGAACCAAAGTCCTACCAAAATAAATGAATTTAAATCCTTATATGAATGATGATTGTTATTTGTTTAAAAAATAAAAAACGCAACCATAATTCTGAGATCCCTATCTTAGTAACTAAGGGCAGAGAGAGCACATGGGTGTGAATGGCTCTGCTGTGGGCACCTCCTTACAGAACCCGCGTCTACTGCCTCAATCTAGCTGGGCAGGTCCAGACATACTAGAAAGGAGATCAGGCCAGGGTTTGGCAGAGGTCTCATATCTCCTGCAGATTGCAAACTGACCATCGAAGGCACACTTCGACAGACCCCACCTTTCTGGGCATCCAGGGCTAGAAGTTCATGCTGAAAAGTTTGGAGTTAGTGCAGGCGGTCTGGCTCCTCCCTGGGCATCACCTCGGGAGCCTGCTCTACCCCACTCACCACAGCCATGCCTGACTTAAAGCCCTAAGCCCGATTCCAGAAAAAACAGTATCACCTGGCCACCCTTTCTAGGTATCTATATTTGATTCTTCTTCTGCTCAAGCCCTTCCATGAGTAGGAAAAGGACTCAATGTGTACAGAATAGTCTAAATCTTTAGATGATGACTTAGCTGGGGTAACTGAAGTCACAAGATATACGTATTTGAAGAAATCTTTTAGCACAAAGCAAGTTCTCAACCAAAAACTGAAAGGACACTATTTCCCTCGTCCTCCTAAGCTTCTTAGCAAGAGGTCAGCTCTATGTCTTTTTTTCTTTAATGGAAAATATTGTTTATTTAGAAAGTAAATTTAAAAGAGAGAGAGAGAGAGAGAGAGAGAGGAGATTCACCTCCCCAAAGTAGGGGAGAGGGGCAAAGTTTAGGAAACATGCTGGTGACCATAGCTCAAAGAGCACATGGCCACACCAGAATTTAGTAAAGCAAAGGCCAGCTCTAACATGTTAAATGCAAAGTTTCTGTCTCGTGTTGCCCAAGGTAAAAACCTTTATTGTAAGGCAGAAAAACTCTGCCCAGGACCCCAGTAGCTTAGCAAGAGAAGGGTCTGGTAAATATGTGAAAAGGTGAGTTTCAGAAGTAAGAAAAAAAGAGAGATCCTTCCTGTTTCCCAATCCCCACCCCCACCTCCCACCCCCACTGAAAATAGACCTTTCTCCACTCATCCACAGGCTCCTGCGTCACACCCACTCGGTTCCTGCACTCATAGGACGGCTAGCACTACCTCTAAAGCACAGAAGAACCTCAGGCTTTGCTTCTGAAATGGTGTCACGGTGTCTTCATTTGCCCTTTCTTGAAAGCTTATGAAGCTGTTAGGATTTGGAGTCAAAGGTCTTTCAAAAGATCTTTGGACTTCAAAATGTTTTGCTATTAGAAATGAAAACTGGGCCCAGCATGGTGGCTCAAACCTGCAATCCCAGCACTTTGGGAGGCCGAGGCAGGATGGCTTGAGCCCAGGAGTTTGAGACCAACCTAGGCAACAAAGAGAGACCTCAGCTCCACCTAAAAAAATTTAAAATGTAGCCAGGTGTGGTGGCCTGTGCCTGGAAGTCCCAGCTGCTCAGGAGACTGAGGCGGAAAGATCACCCAAACTCAGGAGTTTGAGGCAGCAGTGAGCTCTCATGCTACTGCACTCCAGCCTGGGATTTAGGGAGACAGAATGAGATACCCATTCAAAAAAAGAAAGAAAGAAATGAAAACTAAATTTCAGTAATTCCAGCTAAGAGTTAAGTTGTCCAATGGCTTCAAAAACAAGTAAGATTTACAAATGAACTACTCGATATAGACAAATACTTTTTATTATATGCCACAGAAACACTGGAGAATTGTGGACACCATTGTCCAAATAATTGATATTATTATTATTAATTCTAGGTGGCAGGCCAATTGAGATACGTGCACTCCCCTGGATGGTAGGAGGCCTCTACCATCTCCCACAGCCCTGTTCAATCTGACTGTCCAAAGTCAGGCATTTCAACGTTGAAAGGAGAGTTGGTTAGTAAAAGAAAACCTACCTTGATGATCCTTTTTGACCATCCATTAAGCCATAGTAATATGCCAGTTCTTGGCATGACGAGCTGTTTAGGGCAAGGGCCTGATGTTGAACTGCCTTATGTATTGGGCCAAGGTGAACCCTAGAGTCACAAGAGATAGACCACAAATAGCACTACCTGTCA
>NW_007235169.1:8987-12793 GCF_000164805.1 Carlito syrichta | reverse complement strand
TGAGATTTATCAATACTGATTTATCTGAGTGAGTGGGAAGATTAAATGCGACAGTTCATAGTAAGCCATAGATACATGATATTTATTATTTTTATGCCACAGTACTTTCCTGCATGATTTTTAGGGCCCCTGATATATTAAAAAGTAACCTTTGTTGGTGCACAGTGATAATGAAAGTCACCACTGAAGCCTTGCAGAAGGAAATCACAGGGTTGTAGGTGAGCAAAGAAAAGAAACCTTTTTAGCCTTCCCATCCAGGAGCTCCTGCTTGAGCATATAACCCAAGATCAGATAGATGACACCCCCAAGTTAATAACCCCTGTTAGTAGAGGGGCTACCCATACATCTATACATTCTACAGGAAGCTGAAGCAATGAGAAGTTCATCTGCATTGACAAGCTTCTTCAAGAATGCAATCTCCTGTGTTAACTCTCTAAATGTTACACATTTCTGTGGATGTCTTACATCACCAGTTCTTTCGTATATGTCTATTTCATTTTTTTTAGTGTAGTATATGAATATAGTAATAAGATTCAAGCAGTACAGATAAAGTCAAAGCATCATTACTTCTCTATTGATTTGTTCCTACATGCTCCTCTATCAACAGTTTATAAGCCCCTAAGTGCCAGGGGAACTGCATCTTATTCTTTTTTCATTCCTAGAATCAAGCACAGTTTTTGGCATATGATAGAGAATTGATGATCTGTTGAGTGAATGAATGAATGAAAGAATGAGCAAGTAAAAAAATGAAATTACTCTAACTGAAGAATTGCCTGTTGAGAAAGAAAAACAAAGAATAATTTTCATCTTATTTTTAGAGACAAGATCTTGTCTTCCTGTGTCACCCATGCTGCAGTGCAGTGGTGCAATCAAAGCCCAAGGCAGCCTTGAACTCCGGGCCCAGGCAATCCTTTCCCCTCAGCCTCCTGAGTACCCGGGACTACAAACATGGCTCACTGGGAAGACTGGCCTGTACCATGAGTCATCGAGGAGCTTTTCTGAATGACCAGGAAGCTGCAGAAGAACTCTGAGCCCTAGGTAGTACTGACTTTGTAACTGGGTGACGTTGCCACAGTTCTTGCTGGAAATCATTTTCTTCATGCCACTGAAAAAAAAACCTCTCTCAGGGTCTTACGCCTTTCCTTGATTTTCTAAGAAAATATTCTTTTTTTCTGTTTGTGTAATAGGCAGAAAAGACAGGAACTATATTTACTTGCCAAAATATAAAAGAACATTTAAATTATTAATAATTAATAATGATGGAGGTGGGAGGTAGTAAACCAAGGCTCTGAGCTAACTAAATAACTCTAATAGGAATGTCTTCACCTCCCACCTAGATACTGACTTATGGAACATTTCCTTCATTACTTTACCAGTGATTTTATGTTGCAAAATTCTCAAATAAAGCTTGTGAAATGGTGTCAATGTCCAAAGAGCACTAAAAACTCATTTTTTACAAAATGATACCAAGTATCTTTTTTCACAGTCTTTCCAGTACCATCTGTAATATCTGAGTGGCTCCATGAAATGGTCAGAGATCATAGTTCCCAAATTAAAGAATGTCAGATAGGTAATCACTCCAACCACAGGAATTGGAACCAGGACGGAAGAGGGTGCTGAATAGGCTACAGAAGCAGAGCCAGTGTGCCTGGAGGCAGTGCAGAATGGAGCTCTCACATTCAATCTTTGTTAGATCAATGGGGAAAGGAATGTGGGCAAAGAGGGCAGCAAGATCAAGAAGTCACCAATCTTGAAGTGAAACAGTCCCTCAACACGGAAAGGCTTTCAGTGTGAGGCACACAGTGAGGTTCTGTGGTGGGACTCTGAGAGAGTAAAGCTGGCTGGTATGTTAACATAGAATAGGGTTTCTACAGTGCATTAAAGAGTCTTCTAGCAACTGAAGGGAGTTCTCAACAGGCAGTGTGAGAGTGAAGATGAGAATGATGATGATGATGAAGCATCCTTCATGTTACACCTGGTAGAAGGGCCTGTCACTCGCACACTTTTTAAAACCACATAAAAGTAAATACAGCTGGACATGGTGACTTGTGCCTGAAACCTCAGCTACTTGGGAGACCAAGGCAGGAAGATCACTTGAGGCCAGGAGTACGAGCCAGCCTGGGCAACACAGTGAGACCACCGTCTCTAAAAATTGGGGGAGAAAAAGAGTAAATATAAGCAGAACTTTGGTGAAGATGTGTTAAATACAGGGGCAGCATAACATGACATGGCATTTAGCATCATCAGGTTTGAGTTCGACCTCTAGCATCCACAAACCTTTACATGAACCTTCAGCAAGTCGTTTAATCATCCTGAGTTTGAATTTCTTCATCTAAAGTAACAGAGAACTGGAGGATTCGTGTGGCAAGGATCTGAAAATATTCTGTAAATCAAGAGTGTGGACCAAATGCTAACCTATCCGAACTGATTGCAGACCTTCATTCCAGCAGAGCTAGGAGTTTCGTGTCAGACTCACTTTAACCGGGGAGTTCTGAAAAAACGGCTTCCGGTCGTATGCCATCTGGGCTCTGCAGGTGTCCCTTGCAGAATAAAACTTGACTATGGTGTAGAAACCCGGACGGGCCACCACAACCTTCAGGAACACCCAGACTGAATACAGAAGGCCAAACTGCGAGAAGACTGTGAACAGAGAAAGCTGCGGGGGGTCCCACGCGAGTTAGTGCACAGAACCCCATGCCCAGAAAATCACATCTACCCTCCCGGTCCCCAAGCCCCTCCTCACGGAATCCCACGCCCAGAGAACATACACTCCCTCCCAGTCCCCAAGTCCCTCCCCACGAAGGGCGCAGCTCGACACACATTCACTCCAGGAACACGTTTCCCTCTTAAACCCCACGCTCTCAGAAGCGCCAGAGGCAGCATGTACCGGTTGCTGAGCGGAGATTCTCTAGGTCTCATCTACTGTGACTAGGTGACAGCGGGGAACCCCCTAGAAAGGAGGGCCACTCAGTGGAGGCTATCAGGCAGGTGACTCCGGAACTCCCCGTCAGCGGAGGGCGGCTTTCTCCACCCTCCCTCCACCCTGACCCCGGATCACTTGCAAGGCCCCGACCGAGGGTCCGGAGCTCAGCTCCCACACTAGCACGGTTTTGTCATTCTCTATGGGAACCGCAAACGCCACCAACGGCCACAACTACTGCGCCTGCGCAAGGCGAGCCGCGCTTCTTTTAAAAAGAAGCGCCTGCGCACGTCGGGTCCTGGTTTGGAAGGGTGGGGCCTGTTGGATGGGGGCGGGACTGGGCGGAAGGAACATGTTGGGCGGGGTGGGGCCTGTTTGGTGGGACGGGGCCTGTTGAATGGGGCGGGACAGGGCTTGTTGGGCGAGGTGAGGCCGGCCCTGGGACGCTCATTCCGCTCTCCGCGCCCTGGTTTCGCCCCCCTTGGTCCGTTTTCTGTGTCTAGCAATATTCTCAGAGTCTGTGTTCTATTCAAATGTATTTTTAGGGTAGTGTCCTAAGAATGGGCTCCAGGATCGAACGGTGCGGACATCTTTGTTTCGGGGGAAAAAAAACAAAGGAGTTCAAAGAGTTTCATTCAGAGCTAACATGACTGACCGCCACCGAGGGAAGACACAGACACATACGGGTTTTTTTGTTTTGTTTTGTTTTGTTTTGTTTTTTGAGTTGGAGTCTCACTCTGTCGCCCAGACTGGAGTGCAGTGGCCGCTCCCGGCCACCGCAGCCTCGACCTGCTGGGCTCCGGTGATTCTTCCGCCTCAGCCTTCCAAGTAGCCAGAATTATAGGCATGCGCTACCACGCCCGGCTGATTTTTTGATTTATTGTAG
>NW_007235169.1:0-8967 GCF_000164805.1 Carlito syrichta | reverse complement strand
ATTCTGTAAATCAAGAGTGTGGACCAAATGCTAACCTATCCGAACTGATTGCAGACCTTCATTCCAGCAGAGCTAGGAGTTTCGTGTCAGACTCACTTTAACCGGGGAGTTCTGAAAAAACGGCTTCTGCTCGTATGCCATCTGGCTCTGCAGGTGTCCCTTGCAGAATAAAACTTGACTATGGTGTAGAAACCCGGACGGGCCAACACAACCTTCAGGAACACCCAGACTGAATACAGAAGGCCAAACTGCGAGAAGACTGTGAACAGAGAAAGCTGCGGGGGGTCCCACGCGAGTTAGTGCACAGAACCCCATGCCCAGAAAATCACATCTACCCTCCCGGTCCCCAAGCCCCTCCTCACGGAATCCCACGCCCAGAGAACATACACTCCCTCCCAGTCCCAAGTCCCTCCCCACGAAGGGCGCAGCTCGACACACATTCACTCCACGAACACGTTTTCCTCTTAAACCCCACGCTCTGAGAAGCGCCAGAGGCAGCATGTACCGGTTGCTGAGCGGAGATTCTCTAGGTCTCATCTACTGTGACTAGGTGACAGCGGGGAACCCCCTAGAAAGGAGGGCCACTCAGTGGAGGCTATCAGGCAGGTGACTCCGGAACTCCCCGTCAGCGGAGGGCGGCTTTCTCCACCCTCCCTCCACCCTGACCCCGGATCACTTGCAAGGCCCCGACCGAGGGTCCGGAGCTCAGCTCCCACACTAGCACGGTTTTGTCATTCTCTATGGGAACCGCAAACGCCACCAACGGCCACAACTACTGCGCCTGCGCAAGGCGAGCCGCGCTACTTTTAAAAAGAAGCGCCTGCGCACGTCGGGGCCTGGTTTGGAAGGGTGGGGCCTGTTGGATGGGGGCGGGACTGGGCGGAAGGAACCTGTTGAACAGGGCGGGGCCTGTTTGGTGGGACAGGTCTGTTGGATGGGGTGGGACGGGGCGTGTTGGGCGAGGTGAGGCCGGCTCTGGGACGCTCATTCCGCTCTCCGCGCCCTGGCTTCGCCCACCCTGGTCCGGTTTCTGTGTCTAGCAACATTCTCAGAGTTTGTGTTCTATTCAAGTGTATTTTTAGGGTAGAGTCCTAAGAATGGGCTCCAGGATCGAACGGTGCGGACATCTTTGTTTCGGGGGAAAAAAAACAAAGGAGTTCAAAGAGTTTCATTCAGAGCTAACATGACTGACCGCCCCCGAGGGAAGACAC
This sequence comes from Carlito syrichta, assembly GCF_000164805.1. NCBI lineage: Eukaryota > Metazoa > Chordata > Mammalia > Primates > Tarsiidae > Carlito > Carlito syrichta. The sequence goes on along the minus strand of NW_007235169.1, from coordinate 7,756 downwards.
AGACACATACGTTTTGAGAAGACACAGACACATAAGTTTTGAAGACACAGACACATACGTTTTGAGAAGCAGTCCCGAAGCGGCCAGACTGCAATTCTGTTTTATACATTTTAGGGAAGCAGAAGCTATAAATCATAAATCAGTACACAGAGGTTATAAATCGACTTGGCACAAAACAGTGGGCTATCTTGAAGCGGGGGCTTAGGTGGATTCAGAGATGCTTCAACTGGCAATTGGTTAAAGGAGTGAGACTTTGTCTAAAAAGTTGGAGTCGCCAGTAAAGAGTGTTTTATTGTAACACACGGCAGTAAAGAGTGTTTTATTGAAGCACATGTCAGTCAAGAAGTCTGCTCATCCTGCAATGCTATGCCACCAGAGTCCTCTTGTGTGACCAATGCACAATGCCCCAGGTGAGTGATCCATTACGCAAAACTGATGATGGTCTGCAGAAATGACTCCAGGGAAAGAATTGGAAGCAAAGAACTGTGGTCAGAGTTGAGTCCTCACCAGGATCCTAGGTAGTTAGTGCTACCCACTGAGTTTGTGGCAGATAACTACCAACGATGCAATCCTTTGACGTAAGAGTTTTTTCAGGAGTTTCAAATAGGCAAATCAAAGTATATCTCACTAAGCCATTAACAGTCTAGCATGAAATCCTTTAAAATAATTCTCTGGTTATCCTGTGTGCTTCTGGTGACTTGTGTATGTGTGTGCTGTGGGGGTGAGATGATGTGGGAGGTTGGGATCAGTGTGAGAAGGAGAAATAAGTTTGGGGAAAAAATCAAAATGGATCCAAACAGGGCATCAACCTTGGCACTGATGGTACCTGGGGAGTGGGGTTTGGGGGGGGGGGTGCTGAGTCACCTTTATTGGCTATGTAGCAGAGGAACACTAAGAGAGTATGCAGATCCTGAGACGCTTTATTTTAATCCTGGAATGTCAGAGGCAGAAGTGACCCCACCGACCACATCCCCTGTGGTTTCTAAATAATGGGTCTCAGTCAGACCTGTGCTGATCTGTGATGAAGTTGTCACCCATTCTCTGCAGAATGGAAAAAGGGTAGTATATCAGTTCTTTAAAAATGTCATCTCTTCCATTTCATTTCCCTACAGGTATAACCATCCTACAAGGTTCAGGCTAAAAATTGTTTTATGAAAAGATGCTTGAAAAATAGAGGATAGTTTTCTTTTTCTTTTCTTATTTCTTAAGAGAAGGGGTCTCACTCTGTGGGGCAGTAGGACAATCATAGCTCATTCTGCAGCCTCAAAGTCCTAAGCTTAAGTGATCCCCCCCACCTCAGCTTCCCAAATGGACAGGACTACAGGCACATGCATTACACCCAGCTAATTTTTTCATATGTGTTTGCAGAGATGGGGGTGGAGGGTGTCTCACTATGTTGCTCAGGTTGGTCTGACTCCTGGTCTCAAGCTATCCTCCTGCCTCAGCCTCCCAAAGCACTGGTGTTACAAGCGTGAGTCACCACAGTCAGCCCAGGATATTTTTTATAATACTCTTACTTGGGGATTAAAATTAAAAGCTGAAAATCTTAGGCTTAAATTTTTTGACATTTTCTTGCCTGTGAAATCCAAAAGTCTAGAAAGTGAATAGTCATCTCTATCCTGTCATAGGGAAAACAGTTAAGGCTCAGAAATAGAGAAATGAGTGGCCCAAGATAAAACCCAGTTGGGTTGGACACTGCTGACGGTTGCTATGTGCAGGACATTCCTCCAACAGTCCCTTTTCTGTCCTTACCTTTTCTCAAGCAGGTTCTACTCCATACTGGCACCCTGAGAACAAACCAGAACCAGAAAAGCCAGTTTAAAACATCTAGATTCTAGCCTGTTTTCCTGAGCACCCCCACATCATCAGCATCTGCCCCTATTTCTCCACCTCAACACTGCTTTCTCCACCTCAATACCAGACCCTTTGCCCAACCATTGCCTACTTCTGAGCTTTCTCTTTGATTTCAAAAATAGGTGACTTTGGAGGAATTACTTGACTGCTGATAGTGTTTCAAACCAATAACTACAGATTTGATTGTACATTTTATGATCTTTAGTCATGTTCATGGATGTCTGTGCTTCTACACCTGAACGATGAAAACCTCAAGAGCAACAGTTGTGTTTTACCTTCCTTCTAGTGCCCAGCACATGCCCACTACACAGGGTACTGTCATAGACATATAATTAATCATGAATAAATGAACACATTCTTAGCACAGTGAATACTTTATTCATTCCAAAAATATAGGGATGTCTTTGCTGTGGTCCTGTTGGTTTGCAAATGACAGAATCCAGGAGGCTGGGCCTGGATAGGAGCAAGGAGGAAACCCCAGAAAACCATTTATTCCTGGGGCTCTGGACAGTGGTACTTAGAAATGCGAATAGAAGAAGATAGCATGCAGTGGAGGTGAGAGGAAGAGGAATGAAGCATCCCCGAGGGAGGACGGGAATCCTGGAGTGACGCCCCGGTAGGTCTGCACCCTGGCTCAGCCCTGGTGTCAGCCTGTCATCCTGTAGGAAAGTGGCCCCTGAGCAGTGCAGCTTCCGTGCCACCCTGTGAAGAGGAGATGGAGTTACCTGCTGATCATTCCCACCCCTAAAGATTGTGCTTGGAGAGCTTTCAGGATGGCGAGCACAGTCATGTGAGAGGCAGCCCAATTCCATGCCCTTCCAGCGCTCACCTCACGTCTCTTGATCTGCCCTTGTGTCCTTTAGAACACTCTTTGTCACACATTGGCAGTAGTAAGTCCATTCTTTCTGGGTGTTGCAAGCCATTCTAGCAAATGAGGGAACCGAGGACAGGTCTGTAGGAACTGTATCCTGGGCTCAGGTGACCCTTCCGCCTCACCCTCCTGATTAGGTGGGACTATAGGTGTGCACCACCACACTTGACTAATTTTAAACATTTAGGGGGTCTGAGTCTCTCTATGTTGCCCAGACTAGTCTCGAACTCCTGACCTCAAGTAATTTTCCCAACTCACTCTCCCAAATTGTTGGGATTACAAGCATGAGCTACTATACCCAGCCTGGTATTCTTTACGGCTTCATAATATCTTATTGTTGTTAATATGATAACTGTTACGGTTTCTTTTTTTTTTTTTGAGTTGGAGTCTCACTCTGTTGCCCAGACTGAAGTGCAGTGGCCACTCCCGGCTACCGCAGCCTCGACCTGCTGGGCTCCAGCGATCCTTCCGCCTCAGTCTTCCAAGTAGCCAGAACTACAGGCGCGTGCTACCACACCCAGCTAATTTTTTGATTTACTGTAGAGATGAGGTCTCGCCAAGTTGCCCGGGAGGGTCTCGAACCCGTGGGCTCAGGCAACTCACTCACCTTAGCCTCCCAAGGTGCAGGATTACAGGCTGAGCCACCGAGCCTGGCAACTGTTATGGTTTTAAATAGGATAAGGAAGAACTGTTTTTGGATAAAAGCCTGTTTCTGTGAAGGACAGATCTACCACACCCTTCACTTTCTCCAGTAGCTGCACTGAGGCCCACTGGGCTGAGACGATTTTCTGCCTTATCTCAGATGATCACACGAATGTGCAAGACACCTCCCAAGGGTTAGGTTAACAGCCTCACACTATAAGCCACTGTGTGGGTGATGTTCTGATGTACTAGGGCAACAACAGATGTCTACATTGACCGCATTTGTATCATAAGCTATAAAAGGGTTTTAAAAGCCAAAGAGAGTACAGTTTTGGAAAAGCTGCATACCTTTTACTAAGGCAAAGGTATCGAAGACCTAGAAGGGTGCCTGATACATCGTGGGCACTGAAGTTTATGGAATGAAAGAGTGAGAAGTACTACTGACTTAGAAAAGCACATATAGTGGGTACTGACGTGCATTAAGTTTATGTTTTTACCACTTCCTCTAAGTTTATGTTTCACTACTTACTCTAGGGGACAGGAGCCACACAGTTTCCTAGTGAATGTTTTTTCAGTTCCACTGGCATGAGACCATGTAACACTTGCCAAGTTTAATTAAGGTCATTCGTGGTGGTATTATATGACTTCTTCAATGTGTTACTTCTAGTGGCTCATGGAAGTGGAGCATGGAGATTAAGAGGCAGTTTCTGGAGCCAGATCACTTAGGTTCCGTTCACTAGCTCTCGAATGATGGGCACGCTACTTGGTTTCTTTGTGCCTTCGATTCCTTAAATGTTAAATTGAGGATAAAAGCAGCACGTGCCTTACAGAGTTGATACGTGTAAAGTCTTAGAAGAGCGCCTGGCATGTGCAAGGACTACGCAGTGCTGCCTGTTGCTATGTGATACTGCACTGGCAGCAAGGGCGGAAGGATTCCCATCCTGATAGTCTCACCAGCCCTCGGCGCTTCCCGTGGTGTGCCGTGGAGAGCTGATGTTTGCCATTCGTGGTGGCAGGATTCCCGGTGGCAAGCCGTTCCCAAGGGGCAGCCACTGGGCTCTGTTTGGCAGCTATGGAGAAGGCCTTACCCTTTCTCCTTTTCCTTCCGCCCACATCCCACCTTCAATCGTCCCAGCCCCCTAGTCTCCTGTCCAAAGGCTTACTATACTGATATGCAGAACTCTCACCATCAACTCGCAGGTGGTCCTTCAGTGCCCGGATTTCTTTCTCATTGAGATCAATTTCCAGTTTTTCAGGAAAGTTCCCATCTTGCCTGAAGACAGCTTTGTTCCTTAGGAAAGAAGGGCGTGGATATGGGAACCATTTGTCGTGATCTAAGAGTGGGTCATTCTAGCTCACGCCTGGGCACCAACCCCACATGGAGAAGGGAGAGCAAAGAACAACGACCTATTCGTGTCAGCGTGGTTTTTGGCGTCTACGTAAGTAAGAACTTCTAAACCCCGATCGGTGGGATTCTATGATGGCTTTTAGAAGAACTTTTCAGAGAAGAAGGTAGGGTGTGAGGGATTTCTGGTATGTCATGGCTAAGCCCCAGATCCACTTTTATAAATGTGTCTGCACAGTCAGATTTGAAATGTGCTAAATTAATGGAGAAAAATAAATGCATGACTAAACAAATAAAGTCCATGGATTTACACTATTATAATGCCCTGGAAACATTTCTAAAATTAGAAAAAAAAAATAAATTTATACTTGGCAAATAAAAATTGTACATACGTATAGGGTAGAATGCGATGTTTTGATACATGTGAAACTGTGGACTAAAACAATCGGGGTACTCGGCATATCTATCATCTCAAATATTTATCTTTTTTATGGTGAGAACATGTTAAAATCCCCTCCTGTAGCTATTTTGGAACATACAATGCGTTAGCGATAGTCGCCTTGCTCTGCAATAGAACACCAGACCGTACTCCTCCTGTCTAACTACAACTTTGTATCTTTTGACTGACACGTCTGGGAAACTTTTTAATGACATACATTTCTAGGTACTATCTCTGGAACGTCAAGATCAACATGACGGGGAAAGGGTCTAGTGATCTGAATAGTAAAACAATTTTTTTCGGGGTGATTCCGATGCACAACTTTATTTGGGAACCACCATTTCGGGGTCTACTATGGTTTAACCATCTTGGTGACTGTGGGGTGCCCAAAACACAGAAAAATAAACACTGAATTAGTGAACAGCTGGGACAGCAGGATCAGTCATCTGAAAGCTTGCAGGATGGGAAGAGTTTTTGAAAACAACACAGGACTTGAGGACCTTCGTTGAACCTGCCTTTTTATCCTACTTACTCACCTTCAAGACACCTCAGTTCTGTCATTAATCTGGTCTTAAACACCCTTTCTTTGGCTTAGGACAGAGAAAAAGTTCAAGTCTCAGGCAGCGATGCAGATACTTACAAAAGGGTATAACACACACACCATTTGGAAATGCAGACCTCCAAATGTTTCATTCTGCAAATTTAGATTTTTCGTTTTCAAGAATAATACTCAAGAATGGGAGCAGTTCTCAGTTTGTTGAAATCATTTTGGTGGTGGGGGCACAGGACATTCCTTACACAGGGCGCATGAGTCACGAAGATCCCCGCCTCAGCCTCCGTTGAAGGCTACTAGGAAATTTTGGATGCTCACCATCAACTGGCAGATTACCCAGGAGTCTTTATCTTCTGTGAGTTTTATCCCCATGTTTTCCAGAAAATCTTCCCGGCGACTAGTATCACCCTTCTCTCCTTTAGAGAGTGAAAAGTGATAATGGTTGAAAATCTGAAGAATGATGACTCTACGTTATGAAAAATACGTATGTAGCCTCCTTTGTGGTAAACCATGAAATACGCCTGGCAAGGTCACTATTGCTAAGACATAATCTTAGAGCTTTTTGGCTAAAACAATGATAACCAAAGTTAGGCTGTGAGTCATCGGATGCAAACATTCACCAGTAAATAGGTAGAGTGAGAGAACGTGTCAAAACGGAAAACACTGCAATTGCAACAGAATTTTATGCAAACATTAGAATCTTGGTTTGGCAGTCTTCTTAATCGCCCGTCATGGCACTCCAGGGCTTTCTTTCTTTCTTTTTAGAGACAGGGTCTCTCTCGCTGTTACCCAGACTGGAATGCAGGGGCACGATCATAGCTCACCATAGCCTCGACCTCCTGGGCTCGGGCGATCCTCCCACTCTGAGCCTCCCAAGTAGCTGGGACTAAAGGTGTGTGTGGATTTTTGCAGTGAGGAGGTCTCGCTAGGTTGCTCAGCGTGGCCTTGAACTCCCGGGCTCAAGTGATCCTCCTGCTTCGGCCTCCCAAAGTGCTGGGATTCCAGGTATGAGTGACGGTGCCCAGTCCAGCCGCGTTGCTCTGGTTACCTGGGCTGGCTCTCTGTCATGCCTAAGGCTGTGGCGAGCCCGCGTCCCTCTTCCTCGTAGCTACTGCCACGGGTGTCCCTCCTGGCCATCCTTCCTTCGGCGAGTCTAGGAAGGTAGACGCAATCTCCCAAGCTCGCCGCTGTGTCTGGGGCCCAGGACAACTAGAGTTGTTTTCATCCGTAGGACTTTCGTGTCTGGCAGCAGCGGGAAAGACAGGAGATCACCGAGAGGGAAACAGATGGGGGATCACCACATGATCAGCAGCTCCAGAAGGACACGGAGGTAAACTGTCCGTCTGGTATTCAACTTGGGGCTGGCTCCCGGTCACGAGGGTGGGAAATCACCTCTTCCTGCCGTCCGGCCCTCCCCAGTCTGCTCAGAGGATGGCTGTGTGAAATGCTCCTTCACAATGGCTTTTCTCTCGCTTGCAGCTTCCCTATTGGTTATCGTGGTCGTCGTCGTCGTCGCTATGGAGTCGGAGTTTCACTCTGCCGCCCGCCCAGGAGAGACAGAGGTCTCGCCGAGTTGCCCGGGCTGCCCTCGCATCCCTGGACTCGGGCGGTCCTCTCGCCTCGGCCTCCCAAAGCGCCGGGAGTGCAGGCGTCTGTAGCGCCAGCCACGTGGGAGGCTGGGGCAGAGGGAGCTCCTGAGCCCTGCAGGTCGAGGCCGCAGCAGCCGTGAGCGTGCCACTGCACTCCAGCCTGGGCTGCAGAGGGAGACTCGGACTCGAAACGACCACAACACAAGTCGACACGCTTGCCGCAGAAGTGCTTTTGCAGAGCAGAGCCCGAAGGCAGACGTCCCAACGGGCAAACCTCCGCCGCGTGCGTCCCCCGGAGGCGCGGGGCCGGTCCCCTCGGTCCGAGGAGGAAGCCCGGGGGCCAGCAAGGAAAGGGCCGGAGTCCCCGGGCGGGGAGGGCGTCCGTCCCTCCGAAGGGCGCTGCGCCGGACCCGCGGCCAGCGGACGGCGGGCCCCCACCGCGCCGAGGCGCGGCGTCTTCGCC
>NW_007235168.1:0-6380 GCF_000164805.1 Carlito syrichta | reverse complement strand
AAAGAAGTGCCCCAGTGCTCCTGGATAAAAGAAGTATGTGTGGTAAATCCTTTGGGTCCTCTCCCACTGTGGGAGGTTTTCTGCCCTCGATAAATCTTGCTTTAAAAAACAAAAAGAGGGACAGAGTAAGAGAAAAGAGAAATACACAAATGCGAGTCCACGAACTCAGATGATCTCCTTGCGTATCAGAATATTAAAGACTCTAGGCCAGGATTGGTGTCAGCCTGTAGTTCTAGCACTTTGGGAGCCCGAGGCGAGTGGGTTGCCTGAGTCTGCGGGTTCGAGACCCGCCTAGGCAATTTGGTGAGACCTCATCTCTATAAAAATTTTAAAAATTAGCCGGGTGTGGTAGTGCGCGCCTGTAGTTCCAGCTACTTGGAAGGCTGAGGCAGAAGGATCACTGTAGCCCAGTAGGTTGAGGCTGCGTTGGCCAGAAGTGGCCACTGCACTCCAGTCAGGGTGACAGACTGAGACTCCAAATTAAAAAAAAACAAAAATCCTGCTTTAAAACAAAAAGAGGAACAGATAAGAGAAAAGAGAAATACACAAATGCGAGAAGTCCACGAACTCAGATGATCTCCTTGAGTATCAGAATATTAAAGACTCTAGGCCAGGCTTGGTATCAGCCTGTACTCCCAGCACTTTGGGAGGCCGAGGCGAGTGGATTGCCTGAGTTAGGGCCTGAAAACCAGCCAGGGCTACTTGGAAGACCTCGTCTCTACAATAAATCGAAAAATATTTGCCAAGTGTGGTAGTGTGTGACTGTAGTTCTGGCTACTGGGAAAGCTGAGGCAAATGGATTGCCTGAGACCAGAAGGTCGAAACTGCAGTGGCCAGGAGTGTGCCACTGTACTCCAGCTTGGGGGACAGAGTGAGACTCCAACTCAAAAAATAAAGAAAAATTAAAGACTCGTTATGCACACAATGACCCTGGAACAAATGAGCTTCTAAAACAGGCCCCCAGTGACATATTTTCTAGAACCTCCTAAGGACAATCTTGGTGATCTGGATGATGCCATAACTAAGCCAGATCTAACAAATCATCTCCATTCATTAATAGAAGTCTGGATATTCCTTTTGTAAAAACTCATCTCAAGCCGGGCTTGGTGGCTCAGCCTGTAATCCCCCGCCTTTGGGAGGCCTAGGTGAGTGGATTGCGAGTCCGCGAGTTCGAGACCCACCTGGGCAGTGAGGCCTCATCTCTACAATAAATCAAAAAATCAGCCGGGCGTAGTAGCGCTTGCCTGTATTTCCGGCAACTTGGAAGGCTGAGGCGGAAGGATCACCAGAGCCCAGCAGGTCGAGGTTGCGGTGGTCGGGAGCGGCTACTGCACTCCAGTCTGGGTGACAGAGTGAGACTCCAACTCAAAAAAAGCCAAAAAACCTCATCTCTATGATTTGGAGAGAACTGGACACTCTATTGTAAAAAGACAGCACTGTGCTTGTCCGCAGAGCAGGCTGATGAAGGGGTTGCTGAGAATTCATTTGATAGAAACATTTTTTTTTCTCTTGAAAGTAAAATGAGATAAGAAAAGGAACTGGGTGATTTTCAGTACCTGCAGAGTCAACAAAAAATGGAGAATCCTGCCAGAGCCCATGGGTTCAGTTTGAGCAACCTGGTGAGACATCATCTCTACAAGAAAAATTTTTTAATATAGTCAGGCATCGTAGTGCATGTCTGCAGTTCTGGCTACTTGGAAGGCTGAAGCAGAAGGAGCCCAGCAGGTTGACACTGGGGTGGCCATGAGCTGCACTCCAGCCATGGTGACTGAATGAGACTCCAACTAAAATAAATAAATAAATAAATAACAAGAGAATCCCAAGCAGCCAGATGAAAAAGGGGGACAGACTACAGACTGTGGGATCCAGCTAAGGCCTATACCTGCATAGCCAGGAGCTCTTCCCCCGTATGCAGCTCTGGTCCCCACCTTGGAGCATCCTTGCACAAAATGAGGTCACATTTCCTATTTCTTGCCTTGAAAGGAACCCATCAAGTATGGCAGACGTAGGGACCTGGACTCCTGGGACCTCACTTTCCCAATTTTTATCATTCCTATAATCAAAAGCAAGTATTGTACCCTGAAATCATAGCCCCAATGCCATCTGCTTGGCCTCAGACTTCTGCCTCCATGGTGGTCAGGTAATGGTCACTCAGGATATGGAAGGTCAGACATAATTGCCTCCTTGAGAGGATAAGGTTGATGGCCGGTCTGTGGGTTTCCGCGCACCCTAGTCGAGGTGGCTGGTTGCATTTCAAGCGTGGTGATATCACAGGTCTGGCCCTGCTGGACATGAGTGGGCCTCATGTACCCACACACTACGGCTAGGGTTCTCACCCTGCCTTGGGCAAAATCCTAGTTTTCATCAGGGCCTCATGTTCACTGTATGGTCATCCTAGATATGCCTGATATACATCTTCTCCCAGAGATCAGGAGAGGCCAGGTTGGGCCCCTCTGGTTGTAAGACTTGTGCCCTTTAAGGAAGGCACTGTCACACAGATTGGCCAGCATAACAAGCAAGACATGCTGCTGACTGGCTGAGGCTTTGACAATGCCATACTCACCCCCCAACCCCGTCCAGAGGCTTCCAAAATCCAGCTTCCTTGTTGACACTGATTTCTTAGGTCCAAGGAGTTATGTAGAGCTTTGGGGCACCTTGCTGGGTGCTGCCCTGACTTCTATGGGGCCATGTGGGTCACTTTCTCATAAGAAAGTTAATATGAGCAGGGCTTGGTGGCTCAGCCTGTAATCCCAGTGTTTTGGAAGGCTGTGGTGAGTGGATTACCTGAACCTGTGAGTTCAAGACCCGCCTGGGCAACTTGGTGAGACTTCATCTCTACAATAAATCAAAAATTACCCAGGCATGGTATCGTGCATCTGTAGTTCCAGCTACTTGGAAGTCTGAGATGGAAGCATCGCCGGAGCCCAGCTGGTTGAGGCTGCAGTGGCCAGGAACGGCCACTGCACTCCAGTCTGGGTGACAGAGTGAGACTCCAATTCAAAAAAAAGAACAAAGTTAATATGTAGATGTCACTATAAGAGAGAAGGATATCTCAGCATTTACTGTGGCCTGGGCAGGCCCTGGTGCTGGAGGTCCAGTGGCATAGCAAGGTGAGGTTGTCCTGTGTTTCTAATCTCACAGGGAACATAGGATAAGACGGGGAGCCGAGCATCCTTGTTCAAAACTGCAATTAAAACCACTGACTCCTGATCTCCAGATGCATGGGGAGCTTTAGGAACAAATTTCAAGAAAGAAATCACCAAACAGCCACGGTTTGCTGGCCACACCTGAGCCTCCAGGCCTCCAGAAAGCAACCTGTTTCCCTGAAAATAATGGAAGCTCCTAGCTGCAGTTGTGCCTCAGTTTGGGGATCAGTCCAGTCAGGTGACATCGGGCGAGGATGGCTATTAATTGAGCGGTGCTGCCACTTTTTTTAGTTGAAATCTTACTCTGTCATTCAGGTTGGAGTGCAGTAGCATTCATAGCAACCACAGCCTCAACCTGTTGGACTAGGTGATGCTTCTACTTCAACCTTCCAGGTAGTTGCAACTACAGGCACATGCCCCCATGTCCACTTATTCCTTATTTCTTTATGTATTTTGAGTCGGAGTCTATCTGTCATTGAGGCTGGAGGGTAGTGGCATGCTCCCAGCCACCACAACCCCGACGTGCTGGGCTTAGGCAATCTTCCACATCAGTCTTCTGAGTGGCTGGAACTACAGGCACATGCCAACATGCCCAGCTAATTTTGTGATTTATTGTAGAGATGAGATCTTACCAAGTTTCCCAGCTTCATCTCGAGCCTGTGTACCCAGGCAGTCCTCTCACTTCAGTTTCCCAAAGTGCTGGGATTATAGGTCTGAGTCACCGTGACTGGCCTAATTTTTCATTTATTGTAGACATGAGGCCTTGCCAAATGACTGAGGCTGGTCTCCAATGCATGGGCTCAGGCAGTCCTCTCACCTCAGCATTCCAAAGTGCTGGGATTATAGGTGTGAGCCACTGTGCCCAGCCTGCTCCATGGTTTTCTAGAGCTGAGATGGTGGACTGGAGAGACCCAGGCTATCTAACTTGGAGAGGGTCTCCAAATTGGTGGATGCCTACAGAGTAGATCAGTTTCTCGACTGACCTTACCTGCCTCTCATTGGGTGGGACCTCATGGACCCTGGTACCTGGAGTCCTCATGTTTTCTGTGTGGCACTCGTGCTCCAACATTAAAGACACCCATGCAGGAAACTGATCCCAGATCTAAGGGTGTGTGCATCCTGGGACATGTTTGCCGTTGGGACACCTCACACTTCTCCTGTGATGTCTCCCTAGGATTTGGACTGGCTTTGGCTCCCTGCCTCATGCCCTCACCCCAGGGCTACTCTACCTCACCTCACCTTTGGCCCTGGTAAAGAACTCAGGTGGGAGAGGCCTTCGCTATCAACCAAGCTCCATTGCCACCCTAACATGAAACTTGTCTCCACTGCAGGGTAGATGCTCCCAGGCACTGGGCCCCCTGTCCTCTGGGGCTGCCATTCCACATAATGAAAGGACTGAATATTGCCATACTCAACTGAACTCTGAGTTCTGGGTCTGGGCTGTGGTCCAAACTGGTTCTCTCTCAAATTCTGCCTGGGTCTGGGACATTAATTTTCTCCATTCCCTTGTTCAGGGCATGTGGTCCTACCACTCTTGGGAGGAAGGTGCTTAGGATTGAAGAATTTCCTGTTTCCTGGGGATATTGTTATCAGCTCACACATATGGCTGTGCTCTCTCTGGTTTCCTTCAGGTCCCTTCAAAAGCAGGTGCAGGAGGGTATGGTAGAGGGGCTTGGAGGGGTCTAGCCATCATCCATTGCCCTGTCTCTGAGGCATGTTCAGTAATCTCAAGGTCAGCACCTGCCCTGGGGTGCACCTAGGCCAGTTTTCAGAAGCATCTTAGAGTAGAGGATGAGGAGAAACACTCACAGAAATGAGTTAATGGGGCCTGTGTTCTCCCCTCTTTATTACTCCAGAGGGTGACTTGGGAGTTGACTTGGTGCTGGACTCAACCTCAGGGACAGCTCACACTGTATCCTTCTCAGCTGAGCCCTGGATACCTGAAGGTGCCCCAGGACCATGTCATGCTCCAGGGACCAGGCCCAGGATAGCCTGTCCTGAAAAAACTCCTGCAGACCAAATAGGTACAACTTCAGGAGGTGCTGGAGGCATATTCGTGGGAGCCAGGCTGGAAAGAGTGCCCTGTGAAAGGTCAGTTTATTCACCCTGCTCTAACCTGGGTATCACCTACTGGTCAGTGCTTTCTGGCCACTAATGCAGTCCAGTTGTGCCCAGGAGGCCATGGTCAGAGAAAGGCCTAGGCAGGAAAATGTTCATCACTCTACTGCTTCTCATCTGTTTCATGTCACTCAGTCCAGAAGACCATACACTGATACAGGTACATACAGTGTTTATTTAAAAAAAAGTTATAGTCTCAATCTGTCCCCCAGGTTGGATGGAAGTGGCAGGCTCTTGGCCACTGTAGCCTTGACCCGCAAGACTCAGGTGATGCTTCCACCTCAGCCTTCCAAGTAGCTGAAGCTACAGGCATGTGCCACCATGCCCAGCTAGTTTTTTAATTTACTGTCGAGATGTGGTCTCACCAAGTTGCCCGGGCAGGTCTAAAATCCGTGGGCTCAGGCAATCCTCCCATCTCAGTCTTCCAAAGTGCTGGGATTATAGGCATGAGCCACTGAACCCAACCTCAGACAGAAATAAAGATGTGTCTCTGTTAAGCCTCACCAAGTTCAGCCTCTTCAGCCTCCCCTCCAAGACTTCCACCTCTGTCACCCAAGACAGCAAGACCAGGCTCTCCCATTCCACCACACCCTCACCTTCTCATGGTGAAGATGGCAAGTATGAAGAACTTTAGGATGACCTATTTTCATTTAGTGAGCAATAAAGATATATTTTCTTCTTCATGAATTTTTATTTTTTTCCTCTTTTGAATTTAGTGGGTATCCATGCAGGTTTGTTACATGGGTATATCGTATAATGGTGAGATTTAAGCTTCTGTTAAACCCATCACCCAATCAGGGACAATGGTATCCAATAAGCAGTTTTTCAATGCTTGGCTCCCTCCTTCCCCGTTCATCAGTCCCCAGTGTTTGCCATTCTCATCTCGAAGTCTGTGCATACCTAGTATTCAGGTGAGAACACTCAATATTTGGTTTTATCTTTCTGAGCTAATTTTTTTTTTGAGTTGGAGTCTCACTCTGTTGCCCAGACTGGAGTGCAGTGGTCGCTCCTGGCCACCGCAGCCTCGACATGCTGGGCTCCAGTGATTCTTCTGCCTCAGCCTTCCAAGTAGCCAGAATTACAGGCATGAGCTACCACACCGGGCTGATTTTTTGA
>NW_007235167.1:0-13965 GCF_000164805.1 Carlito syrichta | reverse complement strand
GATTGGTTGTTATCTCTTAGCAAGACACTCTGTAGTGTTTTGGGATGGAGGACTAGTGTATGCAAGATTCATATTCTTCTGTAGCAACAATTCGTGTAGTGTTCTGTATATGAGGACTCCCATTACTGAAATTCCTGCTTCATTCTCAGCAAGACGCCGAGACATTTCCTTGTGACATAGAATTCCAGTTGCTTGGATATCAAGACAAAGACTCCCATAAAGTTCTTGTGGAATTTGAACCCAAGATTCCTGGTTCCATTTTCAAAAGACACCCTAAAATATGGCGACATAGAAGCCCAGATTGCTGATTAAACCTTATCAAGAGACCTTGTAAATTTAGATGATTGAGAACTCCAAAAACCGGATTCACATTCAGTTCTCAGCAAGATGTCCAGATTTTCTCTTTCTATGTGGATTCCAGAACTCTGTATACAAATTGCAAATACCCAGATGTTTCCCAGGGACGTGGAATCCATGATTTCTGGTTTCATTTTTTTTTATTGTGAAGTTGTGGGGTACAGTTAAGGGTTAGGTATACAATTGCCTTTCATTCAGGCACCCTGTTTATATGGTGTGTTTCCCCGTTCCCAGACAGATATTTTCTACTGTTAATCCCATCTCCCTCTCCCCAACATAGTTTCCTAGTACTGTCAGCCATTTTCGTATACTATTGCATTGGATGTTTAAGGTCCATTATATGAGTGAGAACATGTGATACTCGGATCTTTGTTTCTGTGAGAGGTCACTCAGTATTATAGACTCTAGTTCCATCCAGGTTGCTGCCAAATTAATGATTTTGTTCTTTTTTATGGCTGCGTAGTATTCCATCGTGTATATGTACCATTTCCCCTGAAAACTGGAACGAGACAAGGATGCCCACTCTCACCCCTCCTGTTCAACATAGTATTGGAAGTACTCGTTCAAGCAATCAGAGAAGAGAAGGCAATCAGGAGTATCCAAATAGGAAAAGACGAAGTCCAGTTATCTCTCTTTGCAGACGACATGATTGTATACCTTGAAATCCCGAGAGAATCTGTCAAAAACCTCCTTACACTGATAAAGACTTTGGCAAAGTCTCAGGATACAAAATAAATATACAAAAGAAAATCGCATTTCTCTACACCAATAATAAACAAACAGAAACTCAAATAAAAAACACAATTCCATTCACCACAGCCACAAAAAAATTGAAATACCTTGGCATCTTCCTAACCAGAGAGGTGAAAGAACTTTTCAAGAAAAACTACAAAACACTGCTCAAAGAAATCAAAGTTGACACAAACAAATGGAAAAATATCCCATGTTCATGGATCGGAAGAATCAAAATTGTGAAGATGTCCATCTTACCTAAGGCAATCTACAAATTCAATGCAATACCCATGAAATTCCTGGTTACATTTCAATAAATCGTACTAAATATTTGGCAACTGCAAAACCCTCGGCACCTCTCCAAATAAAAGGACAAACAGAAATTTAAGGATTACCAAGTTCATCTTAAGATCAGATTTACATCCAAATACGGCAAGAAGATACATTTGTTCCGGGAATCTGGCCTTAATTGTCCGAGGACCCTAAAGACTTGTACTACCAGATACACGTTTACAATTATCAAGAGGACCAGAATGTTGCTGGAGTCCTGAAATGACTGATTCATAATACCCAGAAGCCAAATATCTCCAAAACATGAGAAGAACTTGAAGCCCTGATTCTTGTTTATCCCATAGCAAGATACCCTGAGAATTTTTCGAATTGGGGACTCGTGTATTACAGATTCCTTATTCTTCCTTAGCGAGGGGCCATGTAGTGTCCTCTATATGAGGACTCGCTTTCCCCAGTATTCTATTTGGAAACTCTGATTCTTGTTCAGCCCTTAGCAAGATGTCATGTAGATATTGTGTTGGAGGTACCGTGTAAAACAGGTTTCCTATTTCTCCTTAGCAAAATCTTGTAGATTCTGTATATGAGAACTGCTTTTACCTATGTTGCAGCTTCTAAATCCTGATTTTTGCTGAGCCCACAGCAGATGACCTTTTGATTTTTAGGACTGAGGACTGCTATAACCCCGATTCTTTTTCTTCCTTGGCAAGGGGCCGTGTATTTTCCTGTATCTTAGTACTCTACATACATGGATCCTGCTTCAAAACTCTGATTCCTTTTTAGCCCTTTCCAAGATGCCCTGTAGATTTTTGGGATTGAGGATTCTTGTAATCCAGATTCCTTATTCTTTCTTAGTATAAAGTCATATACTTGCCTGTATATAAGGACTCCGTTTCCGCAGATTCATGCTTAAAACACCCTGATTCGGGTGTAGCCCACAGCAAGACGATCTGAAGCTTTTTGGGGATTGAGGACACGAGTAACACAGATTTCTTATTCTTACTTAGCAATAGACAGGTAAGTTTCCTGTATGTGAGGGCTCCCATTACTCAGATTCCTATTTCAAAACCTGATTCGTGGTTACCTCTTAGGAAGATGGCCTGTACTTTTTGGAATTGAGAACTCATGTAAACAAGATTCCTTTTTCTTCCTTAGCAATATGACGTGTAGATTCCTGAATATGAGTACTGTTAATACCCACATTCATGCCTTGAATCTCTGATTCTTCTTTAGCTGTCAGCAAGATGCCCTGTAGATTTTCAGGACTGAGGACTCGTATAACCCGGATTCCTTATTTTTAGCAACAACCGTGCAGTTGCCTGTATATAAGTACTCCCTTTCCCAGATACATGCGTTTTAACCTGATGCTTGTTTAGACCTTAGGAAGACGTCGTGTATTTTTTTGGTTGAGGTCACGTGTCATACAGATTCCTTATTCTTTCTTAGGAAACGTCCGTGCAGTTGCCTGTATATGAGGTTTTCATTTCCCTAGATTATGCTTCAAAAACCCAAATTCGTGTTTATCCCTTAGCAAGACAACCTGAAATCTTTTTTGGTATTGAGGATACATTTAAACCAGATTCCTTATATTTCCTTAGCAATAGACAGTGCGGTTACCTGTATATGAGGACTCCCATTACCCATATTCCTACTCTCAAAACCTGATTGGTGCTTATCTCTTAGCAAGACGCTCTGCAGATTTTTGGGAGGGAGGACTCGTGTAACCAAGATTCCTTATTCTTCCATAGCAACAGGTCGTGTAGTGTTCTGTGTATGAGGACTCCCATTACTGAAATTCCTGCTTCATTCTCAGCAAGACATCGAGAAATTTCCTGGTGTCCTAGAATTACACTTGCTTGGATATTAAGAGAAAGACTTCCAAAAAGTCTTGTGGAATTAGAATCCAAGATTCCTGATTCCCTTTTCAAAAGACACACTAAAAACGTGGCGATATAGAAGCCCAGAGTGCTGATTAAACCTTATCAAGAGACCTTGTAGATTTAGCCATTAGAGAACTACAAGAACCGGATTCTGTTTCCGTTCTCAGCAAGATGCCCTGATTTTGCATGTTTATGTGGACTCCAAAACTCTGTATACAAAAATGCAGATGCCCAGATGTTTCCTAGGGACGTGCAATCCATGATTCCTGGTTATATTTTAATAATTCGTCTTAAATATTTGGCAACAGCAAAGCCCTCTGCCTTTCTCCAAATAAAAGTACAAACGGAAATTTAAGAATTGGCTAGTTCATCTTAAGACCAGTGTTACTTCCAAATACGGCAAGAAGGTACTTCTGTTCCAGCAATCTCTCTTTAGTTTTCCCGAGGAACCTAAGGGACTTGTACTACGAGTTACAAGTTTACAACTCTCAAGTGGACCAGAATGTTGCTGGAGTTCTGAAAAGACTGATTCATAATACCCACAAACCAAATATCTCAGGAACATGAGACGAACTCGAAGCCCTGATTCTTGTTTATCCCGTAGCAAAACACCCTGAGAATTTTTCAGATTGGGGCTAGTGTATCACAGATTCCTTATTCTTCCTTAGTGAGGGGCCATGTAATATCCTGTATATGAGGACTCCCTTTCCCCAGAAGCCTGTTTGGAAACCCTGATTCTTGTTTAGCTCTTAGCAAGATGTCATGTAGTTATTGTGATGGAGGAACCGAGTAAAACAGGTTTCTTTTTTCTCCTTAGCAAGAGATCGTGTAGATTCTGTAATTGAGGACTGCTATTATCTATGTTACAGATTCTAAACCCTGATTCTTGCTTAGACCACAGCAAATGGCTTGTTAATTTTTAGGCTTGAGAACTGCTATAACCCCCATGCTTTTTCTTTCATGTCAAGGGGCCATGTATTTTACTGTATATTAGGATTCTCATTACATAGATTCTGCTTTTGAACTCTTATTCTTTTTCAGCCCTTTCAAAGATGCCCTGTAGAGTTTTGGGATTGAGAACTCGTGTAAACCAGATTCCTTTTTGTTTCTTAGCAAAACGTCATGTAGTTGCCTGTATATAAGGACTCCATTTCCCCCAATTCATGCTTAAAACACTCTGATTCGTGTTTTGCCCATAGCAAGAACACCTGAAGCTCTTTTGGGATTGAGGACAAGAGTAACGCAGATTCCTTCCTCTTACTTAGCAATAGGCGAAAACCTGATTCGTGTTTACCTCTGAGGAGGATGACCTCTAGATTTTGTGATTGAGTACTCATGTAACCAAGATTCCTTATGCTTCCTTAGCCATATGACGTGTAGCTTCCTGTATATGTCGACTCCCATTACCCAGCTTCCCGCTTCACTCTGCAGGATGCCGAGACAGTTCATGGTGACCGAGAATTCCTGTTGTTTGGATATCAAGAGAAAGACTCCCATAATGTTATTTGGAAATTGGAATCCAAGATTCATGGTTCCCCTTCACCAGACGTCCCCTAAATGTGGAATCTTCAAAACCCAACATCCCAGTTCTGAACTGCCCGAACACAAGAATTTTCTGTAGTTTGAGGTCACCTGAATCGAGGGATTTTTTACCAATATGCCTTTTGATTCTGGGGAACATGATTATTGTCGTAGATGTTCCTAGGACATAAAAGGATTTCTAGGGCCAAATCCTTGCTTAGAACTAAGAGGACCAGAAAGTTCCTTTGGATCTGTAATGACAGATTTAGCGTGTCAATGGAACATGTAGCTCTGAAAAATATAGTGACCCAGAAGCCCAGATTACTGATTAAACCTTATAAACAGGCCCTGGAGATTCCGGATAATGAGAGCTCCTAGAACTGGATATTCTTTTCATTCTCAGCATGATGCCCTGATTTTCCCTGTCGATGTGGATTCCAAACCCTGTATACAGAAAGACAGATGCCCAGAAGTTTCCTAGGGACGTGGAATCAACGATTCCATGTAAACTTTAAAAATACGTACTAAACATTTGGCACCTGCAAAACACTTTTCCCCTTCCAAAATAAAAAGACACAGGGAAGGGGAAGGATTACAGGGTTCACCATAAGACCAGAGTTACATCCAAATTTGGCAAGAAGATTCTTTTTGTCCTGAAATCTGGCATTAGTAGTTCCGAGGAACCTAAAGGATTTGGAGTGCCCGATACCCGTTTTTCAACTTTCAAGAGGTCCAGAATGTTGCTGCAGTCCTGAAATGACCGAGTCATAATATCCGCATGCTAAATTGCACTGAAACAGTTGGGGAACTCGAAGCCCTGTTTGTTGTTTGTCCCATAGCAGACACCCTGGGAATTTTTTGGATTGGGGACTCGCATAACAAAGATTCTTTATTCGTCCTTAGTTGGAGGCCGTGTAGTGTCCTGTATGTGAGGATTCTTTCCCAAGAAACCTGTTTCGAAACCCTGATTCTTGTTTAGCCCCTGGTAAGATGCCATGTAGATTTTTTGATAGAGGAACCGTGTAAAGCAGATTTCTTCTTTTTTCTTACCAAGAGATCATGTAGTTTCTAGCATATGAGGACTGCTATTACCCACATTCATCCCTCAAATCCCTGATTCTTCTTTAGCCGTCAGCAAGATGCCCTGTAGATTTTCAGGACGGAGGACTCGTATAACCCAGATTCCTTATTTTTGCAACAGCCGTGCAGTTACCTGTATTTGAGTACTCCCTTTCCCAGATACATGGACTGAGGACTGCTATAACCCCGATTCTTTCTCTTCCTTGGCAAGGGGCAGTGTATTTTCCTGTATATTAGGACTCTCATAACATAGATCCTGTTTCAAAACTCTGATTCTTTTTTAGCCCATTCCAAGATTCCCTGTGGATTTTTGGGATTGAGGACTCGTGTAAACCTGATTCCTTATTCTTTCTTAGCAAAAGGTCATGTAGTTGCCTGTATATAAGGACTCCATTTCCACAGATTCGTGCTTAAAATATGCTTAAAACCTGAGCTAGTTTAGACCTTTGGAAGACGCTGTGTAGTTTTTTGGGGATTGAGAACACATGTCACTCAGATTCCTTATTCTATCTTAGGAAAAGTCTGTACATTTGCCTGTATATGAATATTTCATTTCTCTAAATTATGCTTCTAAAACTGAAATTCGTGTTTAGCCCTTAGCACGACACACTGAAGTTTTTAGGGAATTGAGGACACGTGTAAACCATATTCCTTATACTTCCTTAACAGTGGACAGTGCAGTTTCCTGTATATGAGGACTCCCATTAACCAGATTCCTACGCCCAAACTCTGATTATTTATCTCTTAGCATGAGCCTCTGTAGCTTTTTGGGATGGAGGAATCGTGTAACCAGTATTCCTTATTCTTCCATAGCAATAGATCCTGTACTGTTATGTATATGAGGACTCCCATTACAGAAATTCCTCCTTCATTCTCAGCAAGATGCCAAGACATTTCCTGGTAACCTAGAATTCCAGTTGATTGCCTATCAAGAGAAAAACTCCCAAAAAATTCTTGTCAAATTCGAACACAAGATTCCTGGTTCCCATTTCAAAGGACACCCTAATAATGTGGCGATATAGAAGACCAGATTGCTTATTAAACCTTATCCAGAGACCTTGTAGATTTAGGCGATTGAGAACTCCCAGTTCCGGATTACCTTTCCGTTCTCTGCAAGATGCCCTGATTTTCCCTGTCTATGTGGATTCCAAAATTCTATATACAAATATGCAGATGCCCAGATGTTTCCTAGCGACGTGGACTTCATGATTCCTGGTTACATTTTAATAATTCGTATTAAATATTTGGCAACTGCAAAACCCTCATCCCCTCTCCAAATTAAAGTGCATATTTAAATTTAAGGATTACAAAGTACATCTTAAGACCAGAGTTACATCCAAATATGGCAAGAAGATATTTTTTCCGGGAATTTGCCCTTAGTTGTCCAGAGTAGCATAAGGAACTTTTACTACCAGACATCCGTTAACAACACTTAAGAGGACCAGAATGTTGCAGGAGTCCTAAAAACACTGTTTCATAATCACCACAAGCCAAATATCTCCGAAACATGAGACGAGCTCGAAGCCCTAATTCTTGTTTATCCCGTAGCAAGACACCCTCAGAATTTTTCAGATTGGGGACGAGTGTATCACAGACTCCTTATTCTTCCTTATTGAGGGGCCATGTAGTGTCCTGTATATGAGGACGCCCTTTCCCGACATACCTGTTTAGAAACACTGATTCTTGTTTAGCCCTTACCAAGATGTCACGTAGATATTGTGATGGAGGAACCGTGTAATACACGTTTCTTATTCCTCTTTAACAAGAGATCATGAAGATTCTGTACATGAGGGCTGGTATTACCTATGTTGCAGCTTCTAAACCCTGATTATGTATAGCCCACAGCAGATGGCCTGTTGATTTTTAGGACTGGGGACTGCTAAAACCAGATTCTTTCTCTTCCTTGGCAAGGGGCCGAGTATTTTCCTGTATATAAGGACTCCCATTACATAGATCCTGCTTCGAAACTCTGATTCTTTTTTAGCCCTTTGCAAGATGCCCTGTAGATTTTTGGGATTGAGGACTCGTGTAACTCAAATTCCATATTCTTTCTTAGCAAAATGTCATGTAGTTGCCAGTATATAAGGACTCCAGTTCCCCAGATTCATGCTTAAAACACCCTGATTCGTGTTTAGCCCATAGCAAGACGACCTGGAGTTCTTTGGGGATTGAGGACACGAGTAACGCAGACTCCATATTCTTACTTAGCAATAGACAGTGAAGTTTCCTGTATGTGACGACTTCCATTACCCAGATTTCAAATTCAAAAACCTGATTCGTGGTTACCTCTGAGGAAGACAGCCTGTAGCTTTTGGGAATGAGGACTCATGTAACCAAGATTCCGTATACTTCCTTAGCAATATGTCGTGTAGTTTCCTGTATATGACGACTCCCATTTCCCAGCTTCCCGCTTCACTCTGCATGATGCCAAGACAGCTCCTGGTGACCGAGAATTCCATTTGTCTGGATATCAAGAGAAAGACTCTCATAATGTTTTTTGGGAACTGGAAACCAAGATTCCTGATTCCCCTTCACCAGACCTCCCCAATATGTGGAATCCTCAAAACCCAACATCCCAATTCCAACTTGCCTAACAACAAGAATTTTCTGTAATTTCAGGTCACCTGAATCTAGGGATTTCGTACCAATATGACTTTTGATTCTGGGGAACATGATTATTTTCGTAGATGTTCCCAGGACAAAAAAAGAATTTGTAGGGCCAGATTATTGATTTCTACTAACAAGAGGACAAGAAAGTTCCTGTGGATCTGTAATGAAAGATTTAGCGTATCAACGGAGCATGTAGCTCTGAAAAATGTAGGAACCCAGAAGCCCAGATTGCTGATTAAACCATATCAACAGTCCCTGGAGATTCCGGATAAAGAGAACTCCTAGAACCGGATATTGTTTTCGTTCTCAGCAAGATGACCTGATTTTCCCTGTCGATGTGTATTTCAAACTCTGTATACAAAAAGGCAGATGCCCAGAAATTTCCTAGGGACGTGGAATCAATGATTCCACGTTAACTTTATAAATACTTACCAAACATTTGGCAAATGCAAAACCCTTGTCCCCTCTCAAAATAAAAAGAGACATGGAATGGGAAGATTTACAGGGTTCACCTTAAGTCCAGAGTTACATACAAATATGGCAAGATGATTCTTTTTATCCTGGAATATGGCCTTTGTTGTTCCGAGGAACCTAACAGACATGGAGAGCCCGATAACCGTTTACAACTTTAAAAAGGACCAGAAGGTTGCTGGAGTCCTGAAATTTCCAATGCATAATATCGGCATGCTAAATTGCTCCGTAACATTTGGAGAGCTCGAAGCGCTGTTTCTTGTTAGTGCCATAGCAGACACCGTGGGAATTTTTTGGATTGAGGACTCGTACCGCAAAGTTCTTTATTCTTCCTTAGTTAGAGGACGTGTAGTGTCCTGTATGTGAGGACAATCTTTCCCTAGATTCCTGTTTCGAAACCCTGATTCTTTTTAACCCTTAGTAAGATGCCATGTAGATTTTTTGATTGAGGAACCGTGTAAAACAGATTTCTTCTTTTTTCTTAGCAAGAGGCCCTGTAGTTTGCTATATATGAGGACTGCTATTACCCACATTCATGCCTCGAATCTCTAATTCTTCTTTAGCCATCAGCAAGATGCCCTGTAGATATTCAGGATTGAGGACTCATATAACCCAGATTCCTTATTTTTAGCAAAATCCATGCAGTAGCTAGTATATGAGTACTTTCTTTCCCACATACATGGGTCAAAATCCTAATGCTTATGTAGACCTTAGGAAGACGTCATGGAATTTTTTGGGGATAGTGAAAATATGTCACCCAGATTCCTTATTCTTTCTTAGGTAAAGTCCATGCTGTTTGCCTGTATATGAGGATTTCATTTCCCTAGAATATGCTTCAAAATCACAAATTCGTGTTTAGCCCATAGCAAGACACATTGAAGTTTTTTGGGGATTGAGGACACGTTTAAACCAGATTCCTTATTCTTCCGTAGCAATAGGCAGTGCAGTTTCCTGGATATGAGGACTCCCATTATCCAGATTCCTATTCCCAAAATCTGCTTGGTGGTTATCACTTAGCAAGACACTCTGTAGGTTTGTAATAGAGGACTCGTGTGAACAAGATTCCTTATTTTTCCACAGCAATAGGTCGTGTAGTTTTCTGTATATGAGGACTCCCATTACTGAAATTCCTGCTTATACTCAGGTAGATCTCGAGATATTTCCTGGTGTCCTAGAATTCCAGTTGATTGTATATCAAGAGAGAGACTCCCGAAAAGGTCTTGTGGAATTGGAACCCAAGATTCCTGGTTCCCTATTCAAAAGACACCCCAAAAATATGGTGACATAGAATGCCAGAATGCTGATTAAACCTTATCAAGAGACCTTGTAGATTTAGCCGATTGAGAACACCAAGAACCGGATTCCCTTTCCGTTCTCAGCAGGAAGCCCTGATTTTCCCTGTCTATGTGGATTCCAAAATTCTGTATACAAAAATGCAGAAGCCCAGATGTTTCCTAGGGACGTGGAATCCATGATTCCTGGTTACATTTTAATAATTCGTACTAAATATTTGACAATTGCAAAACCCTCGGCCCCTCTCCAAATAAAAGTCCAACGGAAATTTAAGAATTGCCAAGTTCATCTTAAGGCATGAGTTATAACCAAATACCTCAAGAAGATACATTTGTTCCAGCAATTTGGCCTTAGTTGTCCTGTGAAACCTAAGGGACTTGTACTACCAGATACACGTTTACAACTCTCAAGAGGACCAGAATGTTGCTGGAATCCTGAAACGACTGATTCATAATACCCACATGCCAAATATCCCTGAAACATGAGACGAGCGCTAAGCTCTGATTCTTGTTTATCCCGTAGCAAAACACCCTTAGAATTTTTCAGATTGTGTACTAGTGTATCACAGATTCCTTATTCTTCCATATCAAGGGGCAGTGTAATGTCCTGTATATGAGGACTCCCTTTCCCAAGAACCCTGTTCGGAAACCCTGATTCTTGTTTAGTCCTTAGCAAGATGTCATGTAGATATTGTGATGGAGGAACCATGTAAAACAGGTTTCTTATTTCTCCTTAGAAAGAGATTGTGTATATTCTGTATGTGAGGAATGCTATTACCTATGGTGTAGTTTTAAACCCTGATTCTTGTTCATCACACAGCAGATGGCCTGTGGATTTTTAGGACTGAGGACTGCTATAATCCCGATTCTTTTTCTTCCTTGACAAGAGGCCGTGTATTTTCCTGTATAATAGGACTCTCATTACATAGATCCTATTTTGAAACTCTGATTTGTTTTTAGCCCTTTCCAAGATGCCCTGTAGATTTTTGGGATTGAGGACTCGTGTAAACCAGATTCCTTATTCTTTCTTCGCAAAAGGTCATGCAGTTGCCTGTATATAAGAACTGCATTTCCTCAGATTCATGCTTGAAACAACCTGATGCATGTTCAGCCCATAGCAAGCTTACCTGAAGCTCTTTTGGGATTGAGGAAACGAGTAACACAGATTCCTTATTCTCATGTAGCAATAGGCAGTGAATTTTCCTGTATGTGAGGACTCCCATTACCCAGATAACCACTTCAAAATCCTGATTCGTGGTTACCTCTGAGGAAGATAGCCTGTAGGTTTTGGGTTTGAGAACTCATATAACCAACATTCCTTATACTTCCTTAGAAATATGACGTGTAGTTTCCTGTATATGACGATTCCCATTACCCAGCATCCCACTTCACTCTGCAGGATGCCGAAACAGATCCTGGTGACCGAGAATTACAGTTGTTTGGATATCAAGAGAAAGACGCCCATAAAGTTCTTTGCGAACTGGAATCCAAGATTCCTGGTTCCCCTTCACCAGACCTCCCCAAAATATGGAATCTTCAAAACCCAACATCCCAATGCCAACCTGCCCAACCAAAAGAATTTTCTGTAGCTTGAGGTCACCTGAATAGAGGGATTTTGTGCCAATATGCCTTTTGATCGTGGGAAACATGATTATGGTCGAAGATATTCCTAGGATACAAAAGGATTTGTAGGGAAAGTTCTTTGATTACAACAAACAAGAGGACCAGAGAGTTCCTGTGGATCTGTACTGACAGATTTAGCGTATCCATGGTGCAAGTAGCTTTGAAAAATGTAGGGACCCAGAATCCCAGATTGCTGATTAAACCTTATCAAGAGGCCCTGGAGATTCCGGATAATAAGAACTCCTAGAACTGGATATTCTATTCATTCTCAGCAAGATGCCCTGATTTTCCCAGTCGATGTGGATTCCAAACTCTGTATACAAAAAGAGAGATGCCCAGAAGTTTCCTAAGGACGTGGAATCATTGATTCCATGTTAATTTTAAAAAGACTTACCAAACATTTGGCAACTGCAAAACCCTTGTACCCTCTCAAAGTAAAAAGAGACATGGAATGGGAAGAATTACAGGGTTCACCTTAAGAATAGAGTTACATAAAAATATGACAAAAAGATTCTTTTTTTCCTGGAATATGACCTTAGTTGTTTTGAGGAACTTAACAGACATGGAGTGCCCTATACCCGTTTACAACTTTAAAAAGGACCGGAAGGTTGCTGGAGTCCTGAAATGACTGATTTTTAATATCCGCATGCTAAATTGTTCCACAACATTTGGAGAGCTTGAAGCCCTGTTTCTTGTTTGTGCCAGAGCAGACACCATGGGAATTATTTTGACTGAGTACTCGTATAACAAAGATTCTTTATTCTTCCTTAGTTAGAGGCTGTGTAGTGTCCTGTATGTGAGGACTCTCTTTCCCAAATTCCTGTTTCAAAACCCTGATTCTTGTTTAGTCCTTAGTAAGACACCATGAATATTTTTGATAGAGTAACCGTGTAAAACAGATTTCTTCTTTTTTCTTAGCAAGAAGCCATGTAGTTTCCTGCATATGAGGACTTCTATTACCCACATTCATGCCTCGAATACCTGATTCTTCTATAGCCGTCAGCAAGATGCGCTGTACATATTCAGGATTGAGGACTCGTATAAGCCAGATTCCTTATTTTTAGCAACAGTCGTGTAGTAGCTAGTATATGAGTACTTTCTTTCCCACATACATCCGTCGAAAGCCTGATGCTTGTTTAGACCTTAGGAAGACACCGTGAAGTTTTTTGCCATAGAGAAAACATGTCACCCAGATTCCTAATTCTTTCTTAGGAAAAGTCCAAGCTGTGCCTGTATATAAGGATCTCATTTCCCTAGATTATGCTTCCAATACCCAAATTCGTGGTTAGCCCTTAGCAAGACACCCTGAAATTTTTTTGGGGATTGAGGACACGTTTAAACCAGATTCCTTATTATTCTGTAGCAATAGACAGGGCAGTTTCCTGGATATGAGGACTTCCATTATCCAGATTCCTACTCCCAAAACCTGCTTGGTGGTTATCTCTTAGAAGGACACTCTGTAGGTTTATAATGGAGGAATCTTTTAACCAAGATTCCTTATTTTTCCACAGCAATAAGTCGTGTAGTGTTCTGTATATAAGGACTCCCATTACTGAAATTCCTGCTTCATTCTCAGCAAAACCCCGAGACATTTCCTGGTGACCTAGAATTCCAGTTGATTGCATATCAAGAGAAAGACTCCCGAAAAGGTTTTGTGGAATTGGAACCCAAGATTTCTGGTTCCCGTTACAAAAGACACCCTAAAAATATGGCGACATAGCGGCCCAGATTGCTGATTAATCCTTACCAAGAGACCTTGTAGATTTAGGCGATTGAGAACTCCAAGAATCGGATTCCCTTTCGGTTCTCAGCAAGATGCCCTGGATTTCCCTGTCTATGTGGATTTCAAAAGTCTGTATTCAAAAATACAGATGACCAGATTTTTCCTAGGGACGTGGAACCCATGATTCCTGGTTACATTTTAAAAATTCGTACTAAATATTGGGCAATTGGAAAACCCTCGGCACCTCTCCAAATAAAACTACAAACGGAAATTTAAGAATTGCCAAGTTCATCTTAAGACATGAGTTATATCGAAATATGGCAAGAAGATACATTTGTTCCAGGAATTTGGCCTTAGTAGTCCCGAGGAACTTAAGGGACTTGTACTA
>NW_007235166.1:0-12232 GCF_000164805.1 Carlito syrichta | reverse complement strand
TCGAGCCCACGGGTTTGAGACCCGCTTGGGCAATGAGACCTCATCTCTACAATAAAGCAAAAAACCAGCCGGGTGTGGTAGCGCATGCCTGTAATTCCGGCTACTTGGAAGACTGAGGCAGAAGGATCGCCGGAGCCCAGCAGGCGAGGCTGTGGTGGCTGGGAGCGGCCACTGCACTCCAGTCTGGGTGACAGAGTGAGACTCCAACTCTAAATAAATAAGTAAATAAATAAATAAATAAATAATAATGGAATCTTAAAAATAACACTTTTTTTCAGCTCTGAGAAATGAGAGAGCTGCCCTATGTAAAGTGGTTGATGGATGTGTCTTAGGATATTGACTAAACAGTACTTTTTCTTCTCCTATTGCTTGATCTACTAGGTGGGAAAACAAAGCTCTAAAAAAAATCTCAGGGAAGTCATAATTAGAGATGGGTCAGTTAAATACATATGATAAATTAATCAGGATGGTTTTAATCACCAATGCCATTTTTTTGTTTGTTTATCTAGCATAACCTAAAAGCGTGCTTTTTTTCTAAGTATGGACTAGAGAATGGACTGTGAATCAGGTTTTGAGGATGGCCTTGGTGCTTCTAAACAGATTTGGCAGAGAACAATGTGTTTAAAATGTCGCTGCAGGATGCAGCTACTTGAATGACTTTGCTGCCAACAACCACAACTCAACTTTTCTTTAAAGACCACCATTTCTCTATTACCAATCCTTCAAACAACCCTAAAGCCTCTCAGTGTGCATATTTTCTCACTTTCCAGTCTCTATGCATCATTTTGCCATCCTATAGCTCCTTTTTCCCAATGACAAATCACGCAATGCAGGAACCACTTCCGATGCTTAGAAGCAGTTAAAAGAGAATGTATCCTGATATTAGATGTAAAACCTGGCCCTAAAATAAAGCCTTTATTAAATGCTTCCTCTCAGCAGAAACAGAACAAAGCATTACTCATCGTTTATCCTTTTGTTTTTCACAAAATCTTATGTAATAATCTTATTATCTCCAGGTTTTTTTGTGTTTTTTTTTTGAGTTGGAGTCTCACTCTGTCACCCAGGTTGGAGTGTGGTGGCTGTGGGCAGAGCTCAGGTGCCGCAGCCTTCCAAGTAACTGGAATTATAGACATGTGCCCCACGCCCGGCTAATTTTCTGATTTATTGTAGAGATGAGGCTAATTTTTTGATTTATTGTAGAGATGAGGCCTCGCCAAGTTGCTTAGGATTGTCTCAAACCCTTGGGCTCAGGCAATACACCCACGTCAGCCTCCCAAAGTGCTGGGATTATAGGCATGAGACACCACACCTGTCCTAGCTCCAGTTTTATGACAACTGAGACTCAGGAAGTTGAAAGAAACAATGTCCAGGGTGTCTAATAACTAATAAGTGAAGAAACCAGGATCTGAACAGGAAGCTTGACTCCAGAGTCCTTGCTTAAATATTGTGTAAATGAAAGAAAAAGAGCCGGACTCCATGACTCAGCCTGTAATTCCAGCGCTTTGGGAGGCTGCGGTGAGTGGATTGCCTGAGCCCGCGGGTTCAAGACCCACCTGGGCAACTTGACGAGACCTCATCTCTACAATAAATCAAAAAAATTGCCGGGTGTGGTAGTGCGCACCTGTAATTCCAGCTACTTGGAAGGCTGGGGCGGAAGTATCACTGGAACTCAACAGGCCAAGCTGTGGTGGCCGGGAGTGGCCACTGCACTCCAGTCCGGGTGACAGAGTGAGACTCCGACTCAAAAAAAAAGAAGAAGCAAATTAAAATACCTCGTGAGCAGCTCTAAATGGCCGATATTCCTGAAAATGGCCAACATATCTATATTTCACAATAGAAATGCAGGTCTCCTCAAGTAGGTTTCTGTGACTCAGTGTTTCATCTCATGCCTAATTTTTATTGCAAGAACTTTCTCTCTCTTTGCCATTGGCTTTAGTGAGGTGGCTATATGGTCCTTGCAAATTTCATTAATCTAGGGGTGTCACTGAGCCCTGTCAATAACTGAGTTCTTAGTCTATGTGACTGTAGAAGCAACAGATCTCTTAGCTCAGCCACTGAGTTGGGGTTCAGTGAACACTTGTAGAATTTGCTCATCGTTTTAATTTTTTTGAGTCAGAGTCTCACTCTGTCACCCAGGCTGGAGTGCAGTGGCACAATCCCAGCCTCAACATGCTGGGCTCAGGTGATCCTTCTGCCTCAGCCTTCCAAGTAGCTGGAACCACAGGCCTGCACTACCATGCCTGTTTTTTTTTTTTCATTGTAGAGATTAGGTATTGCCAAGTTGTCCAGGTTGGTTTCAAACCCCTAGGCTCTGGCAGTCTTCTCACCTCCACCTCCCAAAATGCTGGGATTACAAATGTGAGTCACCATGTCCAGCAGCTCATGAATTTTACCAGTGGGAAAGGCTTTCTTTACACAGCCTGGTGTGTGTGACTCCTCCTAAGAGACAACCTCTTCATACTCCTGCTTATGTTTTGTATTGCACATGTGATTTTCAATTGCAGCTGTGGATGATGATCACTTTAGGAATAAAAAGCCAAGTGCGGCACTGTTGTTTTGTATTAACTCTTTGATGAATTCTGCCAGGATTTAAGTGAGATTCACCTGCTCTTACATCATAGGATCTTT
Source organism: Carlito syrichta (assembly GCF_000164805.1). Classification (NCBI taxonomy): domain Eukaryota; kingdom Metazoa; phylum Chordata; class Mammalia; order Primates; family Tarsiidae; genus Carlito; species Carlito syrichta. The sequence goes on along the minus strand of NW_007235166.1, from coordinate 9,604 downwards.
TGGGGATCTCTGCACATTGTGTTAGCAACTTCAAGACAATGGCTTTACCTTTCTGGTTTTCACATGTTGGAAACCTTCAAAGCATCACATCTATCTCAGCTCACCTGGCCATTCTTTGGTTTGTAAGCTAACTGAAATCCTTTTCCTTTGAGGCTTCTGTTCTCATTCCATTCTTGGTGGACTCTTCCCCCAGAGTGCCTCTGTAGTGAGTGGACACTTGTGTCATTAGGGCCCTGGCAGACCTTGACCTGGTGTAGGTGTGTCACTGCTGCCTTGTGTAGCAGAGCTTCCTGGCATTAATTAGATGGGCCTCCAAATCACAAGCCAAGATGTAAGCTCCACATGTATCAGATCTTCTGCAAAACATTTCATTTTTTTCTCTTTATACTTTTCTCTACCACTCACCATTCTCAGGTGAGGTTAGTGACATGTTGTTTGTGCTGTGATTTTTTTTTCCTAGGAGTTACTTTGTGAGGCTGAGACTCTTTCACTCCCTCAGGGAGCCTCCTTTCTTCTGCCCTTGAGTTTTGAAGTCATCCTCTCTGGGCATCCAATGCAGTGTCCCAATGCTTCCATGAAGACTTCAAGCTACTCTGTATCTTCAAGCTTTTTAAAAAATGCTTAATTTTATTTTAAAGATGTGTGGTACAATTCAGGATTAGTATACAAATGGACATTGTGCAGGGAGAGTTTGGATCTTCCTTTGGTCCACACTTTGCATGGTTTGAGATCAGGTACCCTTATTGATGTTGTGTCCCCTCCCCCCACCCCAGCAGTTTTTCTCCTGTCTACTATTCAACATTTGCTTCCTAGTTTTCAGTCTACCCTTTTGAATTTTATTGTTTCTGAATTATCCCCAGGGGAAATCAGAAGTGCTTAAAATATCAAACCTGTTGGAGTAATGGCCTCTGTCCTGGTGGGATGCTTTGGATCCTTTCAAATGACTTCCTGGACCAGATGGCCTGAATACTACTTGAATGGAAAGATATGCATTAGGTTCTTCTACTGGTAAGAATAATGCCATTTTTTCTTAATACTCCCATAAACACAGTGGTGGCTTCTTTCCAGACTGGCTGATGATCAATCAGGAACATGCATGAAAAAGAAGTGTGATATCTCTGTTTGCTTTCTCTTAAGGTGGTACATTCCCAGCTAAACAGGCTGGGGTTCACAGGAGAGCTTGGTCTCTGCATGCTGGATCTTGGAAATAGCTACCAATTCTGAGCTCATGTATGTTAGAAAGCCAGCCAGAATAGCTGGACCGTGTTGGGCACACCACAGGGGGCTCTGTGAGGGCAGGTGGGGTTGTGGTCCCATATGAACCCCACTGTGGCTCTGACCCTCCTATCAGAGTTGTAACAGTGACTGGACAGATGGCACACCTGTGACCAAGGAAGTTAACTTTATTTCTTTTCTTTCTTTTTTTTTTCTTTATTTATTTTTTGAGTTGGAGTCTCACACTGTTGCCCCAGCTAAGGTGCAGTGGCATGCTCACAGCCACAGCAGCCTTGACCTGCTAGACTCAGGTGATTCTTCTCCCTTAGCCTTCCAAGTAGCTGGAAATACAGGTGTGCACAACCACACCCAACTAATTTATTTTATTTATTGTAAAGATGTGGTTTCACCAAGTTGCCCAGGCTGGTCTCAAAAACCTGGGCTTAGGCAATCTTCTCACCTCAGCCTCCCCATGTGCTGACATTAAGGTTTGAGTCACCGTGCCCAGCAAGTTGTGCTTTCTGAATCAGATTTCAGTTGACACGCTCCAAACTCTTTGCTATGTAGGAATTAAAATACTTTCTCCTTGCTTTCTTGTATTTTATCTAACATCATGAAAGTCAGTCTAGCACTGTTATTCTTCAGCATTAACTGTGTAAAGTATCTCTTCTACAATAGGATTTCACTCTATTTTAAGGGGATATGCCTCAGGGAGTTTTAGTAGCACATGCATTAAAGTGCAATTGTAGGGGAGGAATCACAGTCTTTGGGAACTTAAACAATTCTACATCCTTAATATCCTGCCTAGGAACAGATTGTGGTTTCAGGGGCCTATAGATTTTCCACAATTTTAACTAGAAACATGCTTTTTGATTCTTTTTAAAAGATACTATTTTCTGTATCAAAACATGCAATGTAGTACTTCCCATGAAGTGGTAGATAACTTTAGAAGGGACAGGTTGTTGGGGCACCTGTGTTAACTCCATCTGATGAATTCACCTCCTTCCATGAAATTCAGCCATCAGTATCAATGAACAGAACAACCTCAATCCCAGGACAACCCAACACTCCTTCCTGGTTACAGCACCCTCAAAATGCCCTTGTGTCAATAACTCCAAGAGATAGTTTTTCTTTCTCTATCTCTCTTTTTTTTTTTTGAAAACAGGATTTATTGAGAAGACAGAAAAGCTGCCACAGTAGGAGGGGACCCAAGGGTGTTGTGCAGGGAAGAGTTTTTCTACAAGGGATGTTCTTGGGTTGTATACATAATCACAGTCTATTTTTTCTCAAACAATGGTGCCAATGTTTCTGTCACACTGTAAACACAAGCGTGATCTGTGGACCATGTTTGTGGTGGACAGGACTGCCAAGATGATTTTTAGGACCCAGTACAAAATGAAATTTTGAGGACCCTTGTTCAAAAATTATTAAGAATTTCAAGATGGTTTATTTCAAGGTCAGTAAACCAAGCAGGAAGTCCCTGAGTGTGGGGTCATTCTCAACTGCTGCATTGATGTTTGTGAAACCGGCCATGGCAGTGGGTATCCCAGTTTGGGAAGAAACAGGCAGATCATCCCCTGTCCTCCTCCAAAGTACTAATGCCAGCAGTGTATGTTTGCTAGTCCCTGTACTACTGATGTGCCTGGAAGGGGGCTGGTAGCAGTTAAAGATATTTTCTTTTGAAAGTCAAGCGGCTAACTGTAAAGACCAGCCAGGCCGGTTTGAAAAGACCAAATGACCAGAGACTCATGGCTCTCATGGAAATGCAAAAGATAACTAATTCACAGACTTATCCAAAACCCCTTTTTGAAGTTGACGGTTTACAACCCTGCTTGCAGACTCTGCTGCCCAGCTCTTCCTGGAGACCATTTGTTCTTTAAAAGATCTGATTTTTCTGAACACCACCTTGTAAATTCCAAAGAGAATGTGTAACCGCTCAACACGAGCCCCTCCCTTACCTAAACAAGGGTGTACCTGGAAGGTGTAATAAAGTGCCACTTCCTATAATAGTCTCGGTGTCTTGATCTCTGTCTTCCTGCTACACTACAAGCTATGTCCTTGCACAAAAACTCACATGGGCTTTCCTGTATCCCGCTAATTCTTTTTTTTTAATTTGAGTTAGAGTCTCACTCTGTCACCCAGACTGAAGTGCAGTGGCCACTCCCGGCCACTGCAGCCTCAACCTGCTGTGCTCTGGCGATACTTCCACCTCAGCCTTCCAAGTAGCTGGAACTGCAGACGTGCACTACCATGCCCGGCTAATTTTTTGGTTTATTGTAGAGATGAGGTCTCACCAAGTTGCCCAGGCAGGTCTTGAATCGGCAGGCTCAGGCAATCCACTCACCTCAGGCTCCCAAAGGCGCGGGATTACAGGCTGAACCACCAAACCTGGCTTCCTGCTAATTCTGAAGCTCATCCCTTCTGTCTTCACCCCTGGAATTATTCTAGATGTCACATTAGGTAATTAAGACAGTTTTATACCCAGACAAGGAATGAGGCAAGCAAGGGTCCATCGAGTCACTTCTGAATATGTGAACAAGGAGGATTTGGTACAACTTCACACCAGGGTACAGTTGTGCATATCAGTGTCTCCATGAGTGTTTCTGGTTATTCTTCATCTTCCTTCTCCACAGAGAGGCTTTTCCACCCTTGGGGACACTGGGATTCTTATGGGTTTCTGATTGAAGAAAAGAAAAGGAGAATGGATCCTTGTTGGCTCTGCAAAAGGTTACAATCTGTTTGCAGGCAGGACACTTTTGCAGTGACTTCCTTTCAGCCTCAGTCCAACATACATATTTGATGGATGAAAACAGAGACATGGACCCACTGACTAGGATGCTACCTCCAGGAATAGGCAGGAGCTGGGCTTGGAACTTTCCCCTTGATATAACTTGGCCTTTCTTACCAGTGGAGGAAGACTCATCATTCTTTCATTTATGTGCCCAGTAAGCTCCTGCTGAGTGCTGACTCTGAGTGGAGTTTGTTATTACATCCATGGGAGACACAGAGAAGAATGAAGCCAGGTGCCTCATACAGCTGAAATTCGGAGTCTAGTAGAGGCCACTGAGCACATGGACCATTCCTGCAGGAGTCTTATCGTGAATTAGATGCACTTCCAGGCTCAGGGGCCCACATATGTTCAGCCCCTCCAAGGTCCTTGAGGCTTCCAGCAGTGTGTTTACATGGTCACTTGTTCTTAAAGAATGTAGATGTTAGATATTTTAACCACAGACTATTAAGCTTATGGCCATAGTATACAGTTAAGTTTCACCAAGCTCAGTGACTCAGCCTGTAATCCCGCGCCTTTGGGAGGCTGAGATAAGTGGATTGCCTGAGTCCGTGGGTTCGAGACCCGCCTGGGAAGCGAGACCTCATCTCTACAATAAATCAAAAAATCAGCTGGGTGTGGTAGCACTTGCCTGTAATTCCGGCTACTTGGAAGACTGAGGCGGAAGGATCGCCGGAGCCCAGCAGGTTGAGGCTGCAGTGGCCGGGAGCAGCCACTGCACTCTAGTCTGGGCGACAGAGTGAGACTCCAACTCAAAAAAAAAAAGAAGTTTCACCGCTTGCAAATCCTCATTGCTCTGCCTATTCTTTCCTCCTCTCCCTCTTCTTTTAATAGATCATGACTTTGGTGTGGCATCTAATCCCTGGTGAGCACTAAATTTATTTATACATTTTACTGTTTTCACAACTTTGCCTTTTTCCAGATGCTGTACTGTTGGTATTATACAATTTGTTGCCTTTTCACATTAGTTTCTTCTACTTTGTAATACATATCCATACTTCCTCTGTCTTTGTGGCTTGATAACGCACCCCTTTTTAGTGCTGAGTAATAATATTTCATTACTTTGTTGGACCATGGTTTCTTATCAGTTCACCTACTGAAGGACATCTTGGTTGCTTCCAGGTTGGTGATTATGAATTATGTGTCTATAATTATCCTTATTCAGGGTTTTGCATGAACACAGCTTTTCAAATCATTTGGGTAAATACCAAGAAGCATGGTAGCTTGAGCATATGGTGAGAGTTCTTTTAGTTTTATGAGAAGTTGCCAAACTGTCTTCTAGAGGCTGTGCCATTTTGCATTTCTGCCAGCAATAAATGAGAGGGTAAGTTGCTCTATATCCTTACCAACACTCAATATTGTCAGTGTTCTCTATTTTGGTCATTATATTAAGTGTGGAGTCATATCTAGTTGTTTTAACTTTCATTTCCCTGATAAAATATGACATTAAACAACTTGTCATAAACTTATTTGTCATTTTTCTATTTTGTTTCATGAGATGACTGTTAAGGTCTTTGGCCCATTTTTAAATCATTTTTCTTATTTTTATGTTGTTGAGTTTGAATCGTTATTTGTGTTTTTTGGGTAAGATGTTTTTTATCAAGATGTCTTTTATAAATATTTTCTCCAAATCTGTGGCTTGTGTTTTCATTCTCTTGACAGTGTCTTTCACAGAAAGGAAAATTTAAGTATAATAAAATGTATCATATTAATTTTGTTCTTCTTTTGATAGACCATGGCTTTGGTGTGACATCTGAAAAGGCCTTCACATGCAGCACTATTTGTGCTGTATTATCTTTGCTACTTTGTCAAAATTAGTTGACTATATTCATGGGGTCTATTTCTGGACTCTCTGTTCTGCTCCAATGATATATTTATTTATTATTTTGCCAATACCACACTGTCTTGATTACTGTAGCCATATAGTGTGTTTTGAAATTGAGTATGTTAGTCTTCCAACTTTGTTCTTTTCCTTTAATACTGTGTTGGGCACTCTGGATGTTTTGTCTTTCTAGAGAATCTTTAGAATCAGCCTGTTTTATCCACAAAAAATTGCCTGGAATTTCAATTGGAATTGGATTAATCTACAAATTAAACTGAGAAAAATTGACATCTGGAAAATATCAAGGCTTCCTATCCATGAACATGTAATATCTCTTTTTTCATCTTGTTCTTTGACTTCTTTCAGCAGAGATTTTCTCAAAGAGATCATGTGTATGTTTTGTTATCTGTACTACGTTTTCAACTTTTTGGGTGTCAATGCCAGTGATATTACATTTTCAATTTCAATTTTTACTTGTCCATTGCTGGTGTATAAGAAAGTAATTGATTTTGCATATTGACTTATTTCCTGCTACCTTACTACAATCACTTATTTGTTTCAGAGATTTTTGCTTTTGTTTTTAATCTATTCTTTTGGATTTTCTACATATATATTTACGTCTTCTGTGAACAAAGCCAGTTTTATATCTTTCTTTCCATTCTGTAAATGTTTATTTTCTTTTCTTGGCTTATTGCATTAACTAGAACTTCTAGTGCAGTATTAAAAACGACTAGTGAGGGGACATTCTTGCCTTGCTCAAGATCTTAATGGAATATCTTCCTTTAGTTTCTCACCAATATATGTGATGCTGACAGTAGTTTTTTGTAGATATTTTTTGTCAAGTTGAATCATTGACCCTCTATTCCCAGTTTACTCAATAATTTTATTTTTATTATGATTAGGTGTTGGTTTTTGTCAAATGCTTTTTATGCATCTGTTGATATGTTTATGTGATCTATCTTCTTCAGTCTGTAGATATGGATTATATTAACTGATTTTCAAATGTTGATCCAGTCTTGCATTCTTGAGATAAATCCCACTTGGTCATCTTTTATAACCTTTTTATACATTGTTGGATTTGACTTACTAATATTTGGTTGAGGGTTTTTCAAACTATGTTTAAAAGAGCAAATTTTCTATGTTTTTTGTCATGTTTTTGTCTGGTTTTGATATTGGACAATGGTTGCTTCATAGAATAATTTAGGAAGTAATTCTTCTGTTTCTACCTTCTAAAAGAGATTATGGAAAAGTGGCATAATTTATTTCTCAAATGTTTGATGGAACTTACCAGTGAACCTATCTGAGACTAATGCTTTCTACTTTGCAAGGCTATTAATTATTAATTTAATTTAATCTACATACAGCCAGCCTTCTGGGGGTCCTTTGTCTGCAGATCCAACAAATCACACACCATAAATATCTGAAAAAGATATCAATAAAAATAAAAATGTAACAATAAATACAACACAAATTTAAAATGATACAACTATTTACATACCATTTACACATATTAATTATTATACATAGTCTAGAGATATTTAAGTTATTTGGAAGGACATGCATAGATTATAAACAAATAGTACACCATTTTATGTAAAGGAATTGAGCATCCATGAAATTTGTTATTCATGGAAGTGTCCTTTAACCGGCCTCCCATGAATATTCAGGGACAACTGTTCATGTACACATAGTCTACTTCTTTTGTGTCTTGACAGATTGTCTCTTTCAAGGAAGTGGTTCATTTCATCTAGGTTATCAAATGTATGGACATAGCATTGTTTGTAGCTTGCCCTCATTATCCTTTTAAGGTATAAGAAATTTGTAGTGATATGCCCTCTTTTATTTTTTAGTAGTAACAAATTGTGTTCTACTTGTTAGTTACTTGGGTAAACCCTTGTTGATTTTACTGATCTTCTTAAAGAAGTTTTTTGTTGTTGAATTATTTCTTTTTTTTTTCTTTCCTGTTTTCAATTTTAATTATTTTGGCTCTAATTCTAATTATTCATTTTATTATTCCTACTTTGGATATATATATTTTTTTGAGTTGGAGTTGCCCAGACTGGAGTGCAGTGGACCGCTCTCGGCCACTGCAGCCTCGACCTGCTGGGCTCCGGCGATCCTTCCACCTCAGCCTTCCGAGTAGCTGGAGTTACAGGTATGCGCTACCACACCTGTCTGATTTTTTTTTTATTTATTGTAGAGATGAGGTCTCACTGCCTAGGCGGGTCTTGAACCCGCGGGCTCAGGCAATTGACTTACCTCAGTCTCCTAAAGGCGCGGGATTACAGGGTGAGCCACCGAGCCCAGATTGTTTGTTTTCAGTTTCCTAAATTGGAAGTGCAGATGATTAGTTTTATATTTTGTTCTGTAGTATATACACTCAATGCTACACATCTCACTCTACACACTGCTTTCAATATATTTACCAAATTTTTATAACTTGTGTTTTATTTTATTTAGTTCAAAATATTTTAGCTGGGCTCGGTGGCTCAGCCTGTAATCCTGCTCTTTGGGAGGCCGAGGTGAGTGGATTGCCTGAGCCCACGTGTTCGATACCCGCCTGGGCAAATTGGCAAGACCTCATCTCTACAATAAATCAAAATATTAGCCGGACATGGTAGTGCACGCCTGCAGTTCCAGCTACTTGGAAGGCTGAGGTGGAAGGATCACCGGAGCCCAGCAGGTTGAGGCTGCAGTGACCGAAAGCGTCCACTGCACTCCAGTCTGTGCGACAGAGAGACTCCAACTAAAATAATAATAACATTTAAAATTTTCCCTTGTGTTTTCTTTTTTGACTCCTGTGTAATTTTTACATGTGTTCTTTAGGCTCCAATATATTATGATTTTTCTAAAGATATCTGTTTGTTATTCATTTCTAGTGTAATTTTATTTTTGTCTACAAGGAGATATTGTGTGATGCTTTCTCTTTTAAAATTATTAAGTCGTGTTTTATGTCCCAGATTGTGTTTTATTTAGAGACTGTTCCATAAAAAACTGAGAAAAATGTATATTCTGCTTTTGTTTGGTAAAGTCAATTAAATCCAACTGACTGATTGTTCTATTGGGTTCTACAATGTTCTTGATTTTTATTGCCTCGATCTGTCAATTTCTGATTGAAGCAGGTTACAATCTCCAACTATGATATTGGATACGTGAATTTCTCCTTAAAGTTCAATCAGTCTTAATCTTATGTATTTTGATACTCTGTTGTTAGGCACATGCATGTTGAGGATTGTTATGTCTTCTTACATTAGTAACCTTTTTATCATTATGTAATACTTGTCTTCATTTCTGATAACTTTCATTTCTCTGAAGTCTGCTTTGACTGAAATATAGCTACTCACTCCCGCTTTATTTTGGTTAGCGCTAGAATAGTATACCTTCTCCATTCATTTATTTTTAATCTATATGTGTATTTATATTTAAAGCATTTTCCTTGTAGACAACATAAAGTTAGGTCTTGTTTTTTCACTCACTCTGTTAGCTATTTTAAATGGTACACAGATTGATATTTAATTTGATGAATGATATTGTTGGATTAATATCTAATGTATTTATTATAATTTTCTATTTGTTGTTCTTATTCTTTGTTTCTATTTTTTGTCTTCCAGTTTGTCTTTGCTTTTCCTGGTTTTGGCTGACCATTTTATATTAAATTTCCTTTCATTTTTTAACATATTATTTATGTTTTTAAACTTTTTTAGTGGTTGCTCTAAAGTTTGTAATACATCTTTACAATTAATTCAACTCTACTGTTTTCTGTCCCTTCCTCCCTTCCT
>NW_007235165.1:0-1150 GCF_000164805.1 Carlito syrichta | reverse complement strand
GGGGGTCGCTGAAATGGGAGAATGGGGCCGGGGGGGGGTCAGAGCCTGATCCGGGAGGGAGCTGGCCTTCGGGGAGGCGGGTGGGTGGGCAGGGGCGGCTGGGCCCGGGGGCTTGAAGGAGGAGCCGGGCATCACACTCAGGCCTGCTGTGTCCACTGTGCATGGCCGGGGTCTGAACACCCACCTGCTTGAGGGGGCGCAGGGAGGAGGGTCCACAGGAGGACCTCTCAGGGGTAGGGAGGAGGAGCTGGTCCCCGTCTGCCTCCCCCGGGTCCTCAGGGGGTGGGAGAGGGGCACAGCATCCGTGTCCACATGGGAAGGCATGTGCGTCTTAGTGACCGAGTCTGGAGGAGGCGGGCAGGTGGGCAGATCAAGATGTGGTCAGATCCCTCTTGGCCTCCTCATGGCCGGCGGGGTCCAGACACCAGCTCCCCCCGCCACCCCGTCTGCCCAGACCCCTTCCTCCTCCCCTAGCCCCCTCCCCACCAGCTTCCTCTTTCCGTCCCATCCTCCCTGGGCCTTGGGGTGGGGGTTGATAGCCCCGGGTCCGTGCTCGCCCCAGGGGCTACCCCAGGCCACCCGGGTGGGCCTTGGCTGCCTTCTGCCTCTGGCTCTGTGTGGTGCAACCCCCTACAGGCTCTCTGTGCACCGCATCGAGGCCATGCAGGGCCTGGGATGGGCAGCGCTCGGGGCAGGCAGCCAGCGGAGTTTCTGGAAGTGCACGAAGCCCCCACCCGGGCCCCTCCACTCGGTCTCCCACCATCATGAGGCCACTTCTTGTTTCCCCATCACCTGTGCCAACCCTAGGAGGAACACCCCCGGGCCCCACCCCCAGAGCCATCCCGGGGCTCTATCCCTGCAACCGGGGGCCGAGATGGTGGACATCATCACCAGCAGGCAAAGTCGGGCCCTGTGGGCACAGGTAGGGGACACAGCAACAGGCTGACCAAGGGGCCTCTGGGGCCACGGGCTGCCCTGTCGGGAGCTGGGCAAGCTGGGGTTCAGAGCGGGGGTGTTGAGGAGGTCAGGGCTCAGCCCTGCCTTTCTCTTGCCATGTCAGAAGCCCTGCTGGGCAGAGGTGGTCGGTCTGAGAGGCAGGGCTGTCCCTGCTGTGGGCAGGGAAGGGAACTGGGGACAGGGCCAGCACAGT
>NW_007235164.1:0-4840 GCF_000164805.1 Carlito syrichta | reverse complement strand
TCACACTTGCAGACTTTACACATTACTATAAAGATAAAATAACGTGGTCAGCTGTCTCCCAGGGGAGGTGAAGAGGGAGAAGAGCAAGTAGAGACAGTGAGGCAAATTAGAGTGTGAACTTCCCAGCTAAGTACCCTTATCCTGAATACCAAGGGAGTCGACCGCTTTCACAATAAATTCCAGGGCTTTCTACTTGGTGAGTTTCATAATGAGAGTCTGAAAAGACCAACTTAACATTCAACCAGAGTCCAGTATCTATAATTTCATTGAACCTATGATGCAGTTCATGCCATAAAATAAACCTATAGAACACCTTGGACCTTTGTCAGTGCTAGATTTAAATTTCTACCTTGGGACCAGACAGAGAACTGCATTGCCCCACCCAGCTCTGCCCAGTTCCACCCTGCCTTCAACTTGTGAACTAAGACTTCTTGTTTGTGTATGCGAAGAATACATCAATAGTAAGGTTTTTGTTGGATTGTGTTTTATGAATATCAATATGTTATAGTTTTTTTTACTCTTTTCTGTCTTTAAGTCTCTTTTCATGTGTTAGCTGGTACATCTGTGTGTTTCCATCTTACTATTTCTCTCTCCACCTTCCTCTTGCCCCCTCCTTCCTTTTTTCTTTCTTTTCTTTTTTCTTACCTCATTTTGCTTTCAGGAAACACACCCACACCTACACTACATGAACAGATTGCAAGGCAGTGGGAAGTGGGTTCCAGGGTTCCCACACACCGGTTGGTGGGTGTTGAGATCTTTATATAGATTTTGAGTCACAGCTACCCCTTCAATTAAATCTCAAAACTGCAAAAAGTACAACCTCCAATCCATGGTCTAGCTTCAGAATTAAACAAAGCCAGATGATCCACATAAAGAAGAACAGAAGACTGAGTAAACAGAAGTAAAAGCAACGTCACCATCCCTGAACAAGAGAAATAAGGAAAAGGAATAGAAAAATGTGTGTATGGGGAAATCTACACAAATGAAGAAAAAACAAAAGAAGAATATGTGTCTCATACAGAACCCTGGGATGTCAGACACAGAGAAACAGACTTCAAAATGTAATCAGTTAAGAGCCCCAGAAAGACTGGCCTCAAACTACCAACCCAAATATCAAGACATTAATTGAGAGAGTAAAAAAGAATTAAGGCGAGACAAGAAGAAAATACGAAGGAGGTGGTAACAGATAACAGCAGTAAAGAATACTATGAATGAAATAAATAGCAAACTGATAAGCATGGAAAGTAGTATTAAACACGCATGAGAAAGGATCTCAGAGCGTGAGGACAAAAATATAGAAATAACCCAAAATGTCAAAAACATAGAAAAGAAGAATAAAAAGACACAATAAAACATTCAAGAGATGAGCGATTATTTAAAGAGGCCAAACCTAAGATTAATTGAACTTCCTGAGACACAAAGAGAGACAGAGACCACTCATCAGTGATGTTTCCATTCAAACAGAAGAGATTCAGAGAATCCCTGCAAGACAACAAATGAGAAGACCAGCGGAGATATAAAAGAAGAAATCCCAAAGGCAGCAAGAGAAAAAAGGTCAGACTACCTACTGTGGAAAACAAATTCAATTAGCAGCAGATTTATCTACAGAAACAATTCACGTTAGGAGAGCTTGGAGCCCAATCTTCAAAGCACTCAAAGATAAACAATTTCAAAAAATAACCTACCCAGCTAAGCTGAGCTTCAACAGTGAGGTAGTATCAAAATCTTTCCAAACATTCAATCCCTAAGAATTTACACTGACTCTAGACCAGATCTACAAGAAACACTTAAGTAAGTATTAAACACAGAAGAAAGGGTTAAAAATAATGACAATGTTCTTCACAAGAGTGCAGGGAAAAGACATGGTGAGGTTAGAAGTCAGGTTTTTTTTTATATCTCTTATTCTCAAAGAGTAAGATGTAAGTGCATCACAGTTCAAAGCCTTCAGGGAACAAATAGTAGAAGAGGAGGGCACCAATTTTTAGCAGCTAATGTAGCCCAGGCCCACCAAAAGAGTCACCATCACTCTCCCAATTATATCGTAGGGATTCTACTTAGTGATTTTGTTAACAATCACACACAAATAACCTACTTGAAAATTATTAATCTCATCTCCTATAAAGATGAAATCCATCTACTTGTCTTTTGTAAGGAAACTGAAAGAGCAGGGCTCGGTGGCTCAGCCTGTAATCCCGAGACATGGGAGGCTGATGTGAGTGGATTGCCTGAGCCTTCGGGTTCGAGATCTGCCTGGGCAACTTGGTGAGACCTCATCTCTACAATAAATCAAAAAATTAGCTGGGCGTAGTAGCATGCGCCTTCAGTTCCAACTACTTGGAAAACTGAGGTGGAAGGATCACCGGAGCCCAGCTGGTTGAGGCTGCCTTGGCCGGGTGCAGCCACTGCACTCCAATCTGGGTGACAGAGTGAGACTCCAACTCAAACAACAAAAAAAAGAAAGAAACTGAAAGAGTGGAATATGCTGTATTTTTCTCCTCTGCCCTTTCCTTTAAAATAAATCTGTTATTACTGAGAGAAGACAGTGGAGGTGGGTCTACACAGAGCTTTGTGCTTTCTTCCTTTTCACTCCAGTCTCATGAGCTCCTTCCTTGCCTGTAACACAGTGGATTTGATGGATTAGCATGCAGATTAATTCTATGGAGATTTGGTGATGACAGTGAAGGTGAGTTTGGATCATTTTCAAATATCGTTGCTGTTCCTCTTTTGCATGGAGAAACATATCAGAAGTAAATATTTGAGCTTTTATGACGTCTCCAGTCCTGGAAAAAAAAGGCTTCAATGACAATAGAGATGAACCAACTACATGTCCTTTGAGAGTTTCAACTCTCTAACACCATATCACACTCCACTTTGAGGAAAGAAATTAATGTCTCTAATGTATACATTTACTAGCTCACATGGTATGTAGTGACCTCTGTCCCAGTTACAGTCTTAATGTGCTCCTGTTTTTTCTCCAAGTCCTTGCCTCTCTTCCCGTATTAGACCTTTTGTTTTTTCTATAACCTCAATTATTTAATGTAATGGTATAAATTTGTTAACTTTAAGATTTTTCAAGTTAAATGTTGTGTAGAAAACCACCAAAATATTTTTAGGTGTCTACAACTCCAAACATAGTAATAGATTAATTTGAAATACTCAGAAACTGGAAACAAGGCAAATATTGAGGAGTTTTTAAATAAATAGTGATAGATTTATTTATTTTTATTCTATCTCTTTGATAATCAATAGATTATATGTAGTGATGTGATTGATTTATTCATAATTATGTTGCTTGAGAAGCCACACAAATAAAACATGTACTTTATATCTCACTGTTACAAATTCTGGAAAATAAAATTAATTTAAAGTAAAAACGATAAGAGAATGACTCAGGATATGGTGGGAGTATGGGATGACTGGGAGGTAGTAATTAAAAGGAGCAAGAGGAAACATTAAGAGTGATTAACATATTCATTATAATTGTTATGATAGAAGCCCAGGTGAGCAAATAGATCAGTACTTATCAGACTGCACTTTAATAATTACATGATGTTTATTATATGCCAAAAATGTATCATTAAAACTATCAAAAATAAACAAATAATCTAACTTGAAATAGCTTATTGATAAAAAAGAATAATATGAAAATGCCTGAGATCCGAAAACTACAACTACAACACCACCTTCTCTTCACATTGTTAAGGTAAACACAAGAGCGCACAAAAATCACAAGAACACATTAAAAAAAGGAAGGGGTTCTGCAAACTTCATCAGGCTTATACCACTTGTACTGAGCTTGGTTCAGGGAGCAGATGGGCACAGGGGTGAGGAGTACAGGCCCAAGTATCCAGGCTCACCCATAAAAGAATTGAGCCCTGTGCTTCTGCTTGTAATTGCTCACCTGTAAAATGGATTTATCATTGATGCTATATGTCATGCTTTTCCTACATATGCTAAAAGAAAATAATTGTTTCTAAATTTACAATAATTATGTGAGTGTTTTGTTTTAGCTTTATTGTACTTCAATAAAAACGTTTGAAATAAATATTTAAAAATAAGTACTGTGTATTTATGGCAGCATGACAAAATCATAAGACATTACTTTTTCATATGCTATCTTTTTCACCGAAAGCACTCAGGAAACACATCTGCTCTGAGCCCCTCCCTCTCTCAAACATCCCACCTAAAGTTTGTTAATATAGAAGGAGACATGCAAATAGTGCCCTGTCTTTGCTTATGAAAACCAGCCTAGCCTTGACGCTTCAGCTTTTGGAGAGGAGCCTCAGCACTGGAATTCCAGGTGTTCCCATTTGGTGATCAGGACCAAAAAAGACAACTCACTATGGAGTATTGGCCCTGCTGGCTTTTCCTGACTGCTGTTTTCAAAGGTAATTCATGGCAAACTAGATATTAAGTGTGTGAGTGGATGTGAGTGACAGAAACAGTGAACATGTGTGGCAGTTTCTGACCAGGACATTTCTGTAATTGCAGGTGTCCAGTGTGATGTGCAGTTGCTGGAGTCTGGTGGAGGCTTGGTTCAGCCTGGAGGGTCCCTGAAACTCACGTGTGTTGCCTCTGGGTTCACATTCGGAAACTACTATATGCACTGGGTTCGCCAGGCTCCAGGAAAGGTACTGGAGTGGGTTGGTTTTGTTAGAACCAAAGCTAATGGTTACAGCACGGAGTATGCTGCATCTGTGAAAGGCAGATTCACAATCTCAAGGGACGATTCTAAGAATTCAGTGTATCTGCAAATGAACAGCCTGAAAACTGAGGACACAGCTGTATATTACTGCACTAGAGACACAGTGAGGGAACACCAGTATGAACCCAGACAAAA
>NW_007235163.1:7586-11089 GCF_000164805.1 Carlito syrichta | reverse complement strand
AACCATCAAGAGAGCAGGAAGGCAGTGCACAGACTGGGAAAAAAATTGCTAACTGTATACCTGACAAAGGCCTAACATCTAGGATCTAAAAGGAACTCAAATGTGCCCAAAGGAAAAAACAAACAGCCCCAATACAAAGTGGGCAAAATATATGAACACACTTCTCAAAAGAAGACATAAAGACAACCTACATACACATGAAAAAATACTCAGTCTCACTAATCATCAAAGAAATGCAAATTAAAACCACACTGAGATAACACCTAACTCCAGTCAGGATGGCCATTATCAAAAACTCAAAAAACAACAGATGCTGGAGAGGATGCAGGAAAAACAGAAAACTTCTACAATGATTTTAAACTCCAAGGATATGATTCTTAATCTTGTCTCATGTGTGGACAGATTTATTTACCTCTAAAGGAGTGAGGCAAAGCCATTTAAACTCAGAGTGACATCGAAGAGTCAACCTAATTTTTAAGGTCACAAGTTTTTGTCTTATAGCTAGAACTGCTTCTTCCAAGGCATTAACTGTTCTCTAGTTTTTGATTAATAATCTCTTGGGTAGTTAAGGCTATAGAGACATTTTTAGATAACTGATCAGCAAAAGTAGCATTGTGAATTTTTTGAGTTAGTCATAGCTGAAATTGTTATTGAAGTAGCAATAGCTATGAGGGGTGTAATTTTCAAGACAAAAATAATTAGAGTTTTTTTTTTGAGTTGGAGTCTCACTCTGTCGCCCAGACTGGAGTGCAGTGGCCGCTTCCGGCCACCGCAGCCTCGACCTGCTGGGTTCCCGGTGATCCTTCCGCCTCAGCCTTCCAAGCAGCAGGAATTACAGGCATGCGCTACCACGCCCAGCTGATTTTTTGATTTATTGTAGAGATGAGGTCTTGCTGCCCAGGCGGGTCTCGAACCCGTGGGCTCAGGCAATCCACTCACCTCAGCCTCCCAAAGGTGCGAGATTACAGGCTGAGTCACCGAGCCCGGCTCTAGAGTTTTTTTTTTAAAGAGTTAACCTCATATAATGTTTGTAGACTATATTTATCATATCAGTGAGATGACAGTTATATTGGAACCATTAAGTAAGGAGGTTGTTTTAAGATTACAAAACCTTTATAAAAGGCATTAGTTAAACAATTTGTGAGAATATAATTGTGAATAAATATTGAATATGCATTACTGTGGTGATTAATTTTTACAGTATGATATTTATTCTATACAAGAAAAGCATAAGGGGAATGTAAATAAGCTTTTATTTTATAGATATGAAATCCTCCACATGGTCAGGCTAAAACAGTGGGCTTTAGGGCAGCAAGGGCCCTTTATAAGTAAGGCTGAATAATTGTTTTTTTTTTATAGTAGTTGTTAAGGTTTTTGAATCACGTATGGAATAGTTTACTTTAGATCTATAAATGCACTCTATTTTGGATATCCAGTATCTCGCTGAATGAGTAACCAGTGCTTTTTGGTGTTATAAGGAGAATAGATGGGTATATTAGGTGATGGTGAAGTTTTTGTGGCTAAACAGAGATCAACTTTTTTAGGCATTAGTATTTTAATCTACCAATCTTTTTTATAATTATTTTGAGTTGAACTGTCAGTGGTTAAAAACTTGAGAGAAGACATTAAACAAGAAGCTCTATAATTATTAAAGACTGAATTATCATAAAGGCAAAAGGGAGGTGAGTAAGAGTGTTTTCGTAGGAAAAATTATTATTAATAAAATGTTCTGTTTGAGTATAAAGAAGTTTTTTATAATCAGTTAATGTTATTTGTCAATTGTAACAAAGTTTGAAATTGAAACTTATCATAAGGAAGAATTATATTGTGTATATCATGTCTAAATAATTTAACATTTTTTGTCTCTCCTTAGTTATTAATAAAGTTATTAAATAGGTATAGGAAGCCAATATTTTTTTAGATGACACTGGTAGATGGAGCCATTTTTTGCCACAGACATTTTGTGGGAATATGGAGAGTGGCCAGAATAATAAGTCTCAAGGCAGGCGGTAATCTAGTTTTTTAACTTTTTGAGACTCAATAGCCTTTTCCACAAGGGATAAGGCTTTTTTGTCCTCTGATGTGACATTTTTTTTAGAATTGGGAGAAGAATTCCCCTATGAAATGTTGAACAAAGGTTTTAAGTCTGTAGTGGTAATATGCAAATGAGATAGAATCTAATTAATATCTCTCAACAATTTTTGGAAATCATTTAATGTCATTAAGTGATTTTTTTTGTAATTGTAAAGGTTGGTGATTTACCATTTGTGTGTTTAACACACGGCCAAGATACATGAAAGGAGGATTGGTTTGAATTTTTTCAGGAGAAATTTTTAAGCCATAATCAGTGATAGTTCTCATAGTTTTATTAAGAATTTTATGTAAAAAGGCATGATTTTTGTGAGCCAGCAAAATGTCATCTATATAATGGATTAAATAAAGATTAGGATATTGGCTTTTAATATCTTGTAAAATAGTGTCCACATATTTTTGGCACAAGTTAGGGTTTTTTTTATATCTTGTGGCAAGACCTTTTGTTGATATCTCTGGAAAGGCTGTTTTAAATTGGGTGAAGGTAAATGTAAATCTTTTATAGTTTACAAGGCACACAGTCACCACCTACTGGGGCTACTTGACCAAAGTCACTGTGTCCTAAATGTCTAAAAGGCTATCATTGAACAAAAGAGTGTCGGTCTATATTTCACAAAAATGACACTCCCTTAATTCCACAACAAGTCATCCCAATTCAGGACTTAAAGGTATAGTAAAAAAAATTTGTAAATCAATAAGTATAATATTAAAGTTAATATGTATACCACCCAGAGATGGAAGTCCAGGCTGTAACACCCCCACACGTTTTATATTGGCATTGATAGCTCTTAAATCCTGTAAAAGTCTCTATTTATTTGATTTTTTTTAATGACAAAAATAGGAGTGTTTTAAGGGCTAGTAGAAGGCGCTATATAACCTGTCTCTAATTGTTTTTGAACTAGTTTTTTGGATGTCTGAAGTTTTTTTGAGGGCATGGGCCATTGTTCCACCCAAACCGGATTATCATCTTTTTAGGTAATAGGGTCAGCAGTTTTAGGAACAATGGCTCCTAGGATAAATTTGGATAGCAAATGTCAACTCGATTTGTCTTTTTATTAACTTGAACTGGTTTTCGTATTTTCTGTCTTTGCCAAGTCTCTTAAAGGGATCATAGCCCATTTGTAGTATTTGTGTTGAAACTTTGTTATTAGGGCCATATAAAACCATGATTACTTGAGTAAGACTATCTCTTTCCCATAATGTAAAGGGGATAGATGGAATAACATATGGGCAAAAAGTTTTTGAAGTTTTATTGTCTGTCTAATTTAAAATTTTAGAGCTTTTGGCTACTGAGGGGTTTTGACCAATGTCTACGAGTACTGAAAGACTCATTTGAGTTGGCCATGAAGTACGCCAATCTTTTCTAGCAATGTAAGATACATCGGTTCTTGTATCTAATATCTTTAATTTTA
>NW_007235163.1:0-7566 GCF_000164805.1 Carlito syrichta | reverse complement strand
TCTACCAATCTTTTTTATAATTATTTTGAGTTGAACTGTCAGTGGTTAAAAACTTGAGAGAAGACATTAAACAAGAAGCTCTATAATTATTAAAGGCTGAATTATCATAAAGGCAAAAGGGAGGTGAGTAAGAGTGTTTTCGTAGGAAAAATTATTATTAATAACATGTTTTGTTTGAGTATAAAATAAAGAAGTTTTTTATAATCAGTTAATGTTATTTGTCAATTGTAACAAAGTTTGAAATTGAAACTTATCATAAGGAAGAATTATACTGTGTATATCATGTCTAAATAATTTAACATTTTTTGTCTCTCTTTAGTTATTAATAAAGTTATTAAATAGGTATAAGAAGCCAATATTTTTTTAGATGACACTGGTAGATGGAGCCATTTTTTGCTACAGACATTTTGTGTGAATATGGAGAGTGGCCAGAATAATTAAGTCTCAAGGCAGGCGGTAATCTATTTTTTTAACTTTTTGAGACTCAATAGCCTTTTCCACAAGGGATAAGGCTTTTTTGTCCTCTGATGTGACAATTTTTTTAGAATTGGGAGAATTCCCCTATGAAATATTGAACAAAGGTTTTAAGTCTGTAGTGGTAATATGCAAATGAGATATAATCTAATTAATATCTCCCAACAATTTTTGGAAATCATTTAATGTCATTAAGTGATTTTTTTGTAATTGTAAAGGTTGGTGATTTACCATTTGTGTGTTTAACACACGGCCAAGATACATGAAAGGAGGATTGGTTTGAATTTTTTCAGGAGAAATTTTTAAGCCATAATCAGTGATAGTTCTCATAGTTTTATTAAGAATTTTATGTAATAAGGCAAGATTTTTGTGAGCCAGCAAAATGTCATCTATATAATGGATTAAATAAAGATTAGAATATTGGCTTTTAATATCTTGTAAAGTAGTGTCCACATATTTTTGGCACAAGTTAGGGTTTTTTTATATCTTGTGGCAAGACCTTTTGTTGATATCTCTGGAAAGGCTGTTTTAAATTGGGTGAAAGTAAATGTAAATCTTTTATAGTCTTTTGAACTTAAAGGTATAGTAAAAAACATTTGTAAATCAATAAGTATAATATTAAAGTTAATATGTATACCACCCAGAGATGGAAGTCCAGGCTGTAACACCCCCACGGGTTTTATATTGGCATTGATAGTTCTTAAATCCTGTAAAAGTCTCTATTTATTTGATTTTTTTAATGACAAAAATAGGAGTGTTTTAAGGGCTAGTAGAAGGCGCTATATAACCTGTCTCTAATTGTTTTTGAACTAGTTTTTTGGATGTCTGAAGTTTTTTTGAGGGCATGGGCCATTGTTCCACCCAAACCGGATTATCATCTTTTTAGGTAATAGGGTCAGCAGTTTTAGGAACAATGGCTCCTAGGATAAATTTGGATAGCAAATGTCAACTCGATTTGTCTTTTTATTAACTTGAACAGGTTTTCGTATTTTCTGTCTTTGCCAAGTCTCTTAAAGGGATCATAGCCCATTTGTAGTATTTGTGTTGAAACTTTGTTATTAGGGCTATATAAAACCATGATTACTTGAGTAAGAATATCTCTTTCCCATAATGTAAAGGGGATAGATGGAATAACATATGGGCAGAAAGTTTTTGAAGTTTTATTGTCTGTCTAATTTAAAATTTTAGAGCTTTTGGCTACTGAGGGGTTTTGACCAATGTCTACGAGTACTGAAAGACTCATTTGAGTCGGCCATGAAGTAGGCCAATCTTTTCTAGCAATGTAAGATACATCGGCTCTTGTATCTAATGTCTTTAATTTTAACTCCTTGAATTTATGTCTTTTAAAGGTCTAGAATTAGTAACCTCTTGAACCCCAAAAGCAACATTGCTAGAACCAAATCCAGAGTCACCCCTAGGCTGGTTAGTCAAAGATTTACCAGCTTTGTGATAAGGCAAAAGTAGCAACTGGGTTTTTTTGGCCTTTGTTAAATTGTATAGTTTTGTTAGGAGGAGGTACAAGCATGTGGATTTTTTCTGTGTAATCTAAATCTACCACTCTAGGAATAATGGAAATTTTTTGCAAAGACAAGGAGCTTTTGTCTAATATTACACCCACTATTCCTTCCGGGAGAGGGCCCTTTACTACCATAGGAATTGGGGTTATTGGAACATCTGGAGTTAATATTATTGTGGTGGAGGAACAGAAGTCCAGTCTTGCGCTCCCTGGGGTGGCTCAGAAGAGCTCTGTGATGGAACAAAATGAATGAATGGGTTTATGGCAGGGGCTGCCCCTATTGTTATTTGGGGCTGGGGCTGGCCCCTCTGGAAGTTTTCCTGAATTGGGATGGCTTGTTGTGGAATTAAGGGAGTGTCATTTTTGTGAAATATAGACCGACACTCTTTTGTTCAATGAAAGCCTTTTAGACATTTAGGACACAGTGACTTTGGTCAAGTAGCCCCAGTAGGTGGTGACTGTGTGCCTTGTAAACTTGACATTCCTTGTGTAGCTGGACAATTTCTATTAATATGTCTGAATTGTCTGCAATTAAAGCAAGACTGTAATAAGATATTTTTTATTTATTATATATACACTTTTGTTTATATCATTTATTTTACTTACATTACTTATATATTGCTTATATTGTTTATATATATTGTTTTTAAAACTTACATTACTTATATTTTTGTTTATTACTGCTCGAGTTTCCTGTATTCCTATAAGAAAAAAAAAGTGTAACTAGGTTTAGGCTTTATTTTAGTATTCTCAACCTTTAAAGGAAAACCTTAGAAAGAGGTGCAGTAACATTATTAGGATATCTTTGCTCATTATATTTTACCATTTTATGCTTTAATTCAGCTTTATTTTGTGAAGATAACTTGTCATTATGTAAAGGAGGTGCCGAAGCAGCAGCAAAAAATTTCTTTATCATCATCATCATTGTTAGCGCCCTTTTTGGAAGGAAATTTTTCATAATCATGTTGTGGATTTAAAGCATCTTTAATTAAATTATACAAAGCAAAGGCATCAGGTGGCACCTTTTCAGGGCCATGCTATGTATAGTGCAGTTTTAACTCTTCCCCAACTTTGGCCCAGGTATCTACATTTACCGTACCTTTATCAGGACATTTTCCTGCACAAAATACAAAAAGCAGGCTAGATTATTAGAAGAAACCTTAGTTCCACGTTTAGACAAAGTATTCATTTAAATGTTTATAAACATTTTACGTTTCTTAGATTCACTCTGGCCCATTATTATATCACGGCTCGGGTGTTACAAAAAGAAATCCTTACCTGTCTTCACTTTGTCTGTCTCTACAGAGGGGTCTGAAGTACCCTTGGGTAATATCCTAGCCATCCTGAAATGAGAAAAAGCTTACCTTTCCAGGGTCCCACATTGGTCACCAGTTGTGGGGGACTTGTCTCTGTGGAGATTGGGGGTCCCTGATAGGTGAGATGACATCGGCAATTAAACTGGAGGGATAGATATAAAGAGAAAGAAAGGAGGGAGAAAAAAAGAGACTGGACTCCTGTTTAAGTGACAAAAAGCCATTTATAGAGCGTTATTCCAGGGCTTTTATCCCTAAACTCTATAAAGTTATCATCACGAGAACTCCTATTGCTATGGTTATATAAAAGGTAGCTTGTGTCTTTCACATAAACAGGACCAGGTATACACAGGACGCTCCCCACTCTCAAGCAGATTTATTTTTTTAAACATGAGGAAAAAAAACCTCACAAATTGTCATTTTGTTTTTTGTCCAGTTTTTATGTACCCTAAATTGTTTACAGCTATATAACATCGTTTAATGTTGACATCCAAAGCCAACATAATGATATATTATCTCTTACTATTCTATGTTAATTTAAACTAGTCTCTATAAAACAGTGGCTGTTATACTCTCCTAACACCAGCTGGCCTAATTTAAACTTTACTGGCCCCCTTAAATCAAACTAAATTAACCACACTTCTTTAACAAAACGGTTACTTAAATTTTCTTTAATCTATATAAACTATTTTATAAATGTTTAAAATCACATCAAAAAGACCTGTGACTTACACTAAGGCTCTTCAATGTGACTCAAAGTTAAGGTTAAATTGTTTAAAAACAAAAACCATAAACTGTGAAAAATGAAAACAATAGACTCCCAAGTTAGCGGTGTTTGTTCTGGTTTCAGAGTCCTCTGTTAGAGCCAACAGGAGATTTTCCTAGTTGCTTGTGCCAAGTAAAAAAGTGGGGAGAGAATGGGGTCAACAACTCCTGAACACAACCTAGTGGTCTCAGGGTCCACGGCCCTCCCTAATCCCCAACACTCAGTGGGCCTTTGTGGCAGGCTCCCAACATTAGGAGTCTAAATTAGTGCAAACTCTATAGAAAACAGTTTGGCAATTCCAAAAAGATCTAAAAACCAACCTTTCAGAATACCCTACAAACTCCCTACTGGGAGTATACCTGGAGAAACTTAAATCACGCTATGGAAAAGATACCTGTACATGCAAGTTGATTACAGCACTATTAGCAATAGCAAAAACAGGGATGCAACCATACTGCCCATCAAAAGAGGACTGGATAACAAAATGTGGTACATACATATGATGGAATATTATGCAAAAATAATGAAGGACAAAATTATGAAGTTCACAGAAACTTGGATGGACTTAGAGGCTATAATACTGAGTGATCTATTATAGAAAGAAAGAATTGAGTACCATGTATTCTCACTCCTAAGTGGACTTTGAACAATTATAATATTATAAGAAAGGGCTTGGCAGTGGTTGGAAACTGCCTGGGGGTGGAGTGTAGGATTGGTAGTAGTGGTAAACTGTCAGGAGAGGGGGGTGCACACCCCACATCAAGGGTACCTGCATAATGACCATTTGTATAACTAACCCTGAATTGTGCCCCACATCTTCTAAACACAAATTAAGGGGAAAAAATTATTAAAATAAAATAAAATAGAGAAGTGGTCTTTGAGATACCAATACTGTCATGTACCTTCAGTATTTTTTTTAAGATACATAGGGAAAAAAAATGCAAACATGGCATTATACCGTAAGTTTTTGTGACTGGTTTTAATTACTCATTATTACCTAATTCATTTATATTTTTGTGTACATTTGTGATGTGCAATAATTTTCACTGTTAAATATTCTTTTATTGTATTCTCCTATAGAAACACTGGTACAATAGCTTTACTTATAGAAAATTCAATGTTTATTAAAAGCAATTGACAATAATTTGTTTTAAATGTATGAAGGAGCATGTCAGAGAGTGTTTCCTTTTCTCCTTCATATGTCTGAAACTCTTTGCTATGTTTCTTTTTCTATATCCTTGATTTTTTGTGCTCCAATCTGATTATTTTCTTTAGCTTTAATTCCCTATTAACTAATTAGTTCTTTGATTGCATCTTTATGAAATATTTGGTCACTTTTAGACATTGTGTGGTCATTTGGAAAGCCATTTGAGATCATCTTTGTTTTGTACTCCATTTTTAAAAAAAATGTCATATGGATTATTTCATATCCTGTTATCTCCATAATTTAATACTTGGCTGTATACATCCAATATTTGACTTTTTTCCTTGGCCAATATGCATAAAGATTGGTTACTTATTTGATCTTTGTAATCTCATATTTCCATTATGACTGAATGACTGAAATAGAAGCTACTTTCTGTCTGACAGAATTGGCATTTGCTTCTGCTGGAATTCAGATGTCCCAGGTAAGATTTCCTTGTTCTAGTTTTAATTTTGGGCTCCTGGTATCATCTGCCCTCAAATCAACCTCATCTTTTTAACAAGTTAATACTCAATGCTCTGGTTTCCACTCACTTTTCTTTCATTTGTCTTGCTTTTCCTTTCAAAGAACCAGCTTTTAGCTACATTGATTTTTTTGTATTACCTTTGGTCGTCTACATCCTGGATTCGGGTTTTTATTTTGGTGATGTGGATTCTTCTGTTTTGATTTCCATGTTGACCCAGGAGTTGCTTAGCATCATGATGTTTAGTGTCCATGTCTTGTGGGTTTTGAGGGGAAACTTGATGCTGTGGAAATGTAGTTTTATTCCACTGTGGTCTGAGAAAGTTCATGGCAAAATTTCAATTTTTTAAAATTTGTTTATGCTTGATTCATGGTCAAGGATGTGGTTGATCTTAGAGTACATTCCATGCAGTGATGAGTAGAATGTAAAATCTGTGGTTGTTGGGTGGAGTGTTCTGCAGGTAACAATTAAGTCCATTTGGTCGAGAGTCACATTGAGGTTCTGGATCTCCTTGCTGATTTTTCGCCCTGTTGATCTGTCTATGGTTGTGAGTGGGATATTAAAGTCCATAGCTAGGATAGTGTTAGAGTAAATATCTTTTTTGAGTTTACCTAGAAGCTGCTTATGAAAGTTGGTGCTCTATGTTGGGTGCATTTATGTTTAGAATGGATATGTCTTGGTGATGGATTTAAAGTTTTATCATTATGTAGTGGTCTCTGTATCTTTTTGAATTTTTGATAACTTAAAGAGTATTTTGCCTAAGATTAAGACGGCAACTCTGACTTTCTTTTGTGTTACATTCACCTGAAATTTTGTTCCCATTCTCTTACTTTGAGTCTGTGAATGTCCTTTCTAATAAGATGAGTCTCTTGGCAATATATTGTTGCCTGGTTATATTTTATTCATTTTGCCATTCTATGTCTTTTCAGTGGTGTATTTAGTCCATTCACATTCAGGCTAATTATTGAGATGTGAGAGTTGATCCCCATCATGAGGTTCTTATTGAGTTGTTGTTTCTGCTTGTCTTTCTTTTGATTTTGGGGTTGGTTCATGTGTGTTTTCAATCTTTTTCCTGTACTCTTGTGAAGAATGTTACTGTTCTTATTCCCTTTTCTTCTGTGTTTAATACGTTCTTAAGTGTTTCTTGTAGAGTTGGTATAGAGGCAGTGTAAGTTCTTAGGAATTGGATATCTGGGAAAGATTTTAAATCTCCCTCACTGATGAAGTTTAGCTTGGCTGGGTAGGTAATTCATGGTTGAAATTGTTCATCTTTAAGAACTTAGAGGATTGGACTCCAAGCTCTCCTAGCCTGTAGATAGTCTAATCTTTTTCTTTGAAGATTTGTCTCCGAGCTCTCCTAGCCTGTAGGTAGTCTGATCTTTTTCTTTTGCTGCCTTTAGGATTTTTTTCTTTTATACTTACTTTGTTTAGGTGAATTATTATGTGTCTGGGAGCTGGTCTTCTCTTTTGTTGTCTTGCAGGGTTTTTCTGAAACTCTTGTGTTTGAATTTTTGTGTAACTGATGAGATGCAGAATGTTTTCTTGAATAATTTCATGGAACATTTATTACAGGGTTATCTCTGTCTCTTTTTCTGCCTCAGGAAGTTCAAATACTCTTAGGTTTGGTGTCTTGAAGTAAAAACTCATCTCTTGAACGTTTTGTTCTGTCTTTTTAGGTTTCTTTTCTGTTTTTGAGAGTTTGGGTTAGTTCTATATTTTGCTCCTCAAGCTCTGAGATTCTTTCTTCTGCTTGGTTAATTCTGCTTTCTCTGCTCATCAGTTTTGTTATTTATTTCATTCACAGTATTCTCTACTGTTGCTATCTCAGTG
>NW_007235162.1:0-9971 GCF_000164805.1 Carlito syrichta | reverse complement strand
GACTCTCATTAGATACATCCTGCTTCGAAACTCTGATTCTATTTAGAAATTTCCAAGATGCTCTATAGATTTTTGGGATTGAGGACTCGTGTAACCCAGATTCCTTATTCTTTCTTAGCAAAAGGTAATGTATTTCACGGTAAATAAGGACTCCATTTTCCAGATTCATGCTCGAAAACACCATGATTCATGTCTAGAACATAGCAAGATGACCTTAAGCTTTTTTTTGATTGAGGACCCGAGTAACGCAGATTCCTTATTCTTACTTAGCAATAGGCAGTGAAGTTTCCTTTATGTGACAACTCCCATTACCCAGATTCCTACTTCAAAAACCTGATTCGTGGTTACGTCTTAGGAAGACGGCCTGTAGCTTTTGGGATTGAGGACTGATATAAGGAAGATTCCTTATAGTTCCTTAGCAATATGACGTGTAGTTTCCTGTGTAAGACGACGTTCATTACCCAGCTTCCTGCTTCACTCTGCAGGATGCCGAGACAGTTCCTGGTGACCGAGAATTTCAGTTTTCTCGATATCAAGAGAAAGACGTTCATATTTTTCTTTGGGAACTGGAATCCAAGATTCTTGGTTCCCCTTCACAAGACCTTGCCAAAATGTGGAATATTCCAAACCCAAATCCCCATTCCTACCAGACCACCCACAAGAATTTTCTGTATGTTGAGGTCACATGAATCGAGGAACATTGTACCAATATACCTTTTGATTCTGGGGAATATGATTATGGTCCTAGATGGTTCCAGGAAACAAAAGGCTTTTTACTGCCAAATCCTGGATTACAACTAACAAGAGGACCAGAAAGATCTGGAGGATCTCTAATGACAGATTTAGCGTATCCACGGAGGAAGTAGCTCTGAAAATGTAGGGACCCAGAAGACCAGATTGCTGATTAAACCTTATCAAGTGGCCCTGTAGATTCCAGAAAATGAGAACGCCTAGAACCCGATTTCCTTTTTCTTCTCAATAAGATGCCCTGATTTTTTCCTGTCGATTTGGATTCCAAATTCAGTATATCAAAAGACAAATGCCCAGACGTTTCCTAGGTTCGTGCATTCCATGATTCCTGGTTACCATTAAAAGTACATAGTAAATATTCAGCAAGTGCAAACACTTGTCCCGTCTCAAAATATAAAGAGACACAGAAAAGGAAGTATTACAGGGTTCACCTTAAGACCAGAGTTACATCCAAATATGGCAAAAAGATTCTTTTTGTCCTGGAATCTGGCCGTAGTTGTTCTGAGGGACCAAAGGACTTGGAGTGCCCAATAATATTTACAACTTTTAAGAGGACGAGAATGTTGCAGTAGTCCTGAAATGACCAATTCATAATATCCGAATGCTAAATTACTCTGAAACTTTTGGGGAGCTCGAAGATCTGTTTCTTGTTTGTGCCATTGCAGACAACCTGGGAATTTTTTTTGATCTGGGAATTTTTTTTGATTGAGGACGCGTACAACAATGATTCTTTATTCGTACATAGTTGGAGGCCATGTAGTGTCCTGTACGTGAGGACTCTCTTTTCCTTGATTACTATTTTGAAACTCTGATTCTTGTTTAGCCCTTAGGAAGAAGTCATGTAGATTTTTGATAGAGGAACAGTGGAAAACAGATTTCTTCTCTTTCATTAGCAAGAGACGAAGTAGTTTCCTGTATATGAGGATTGCTATTACCCAAATTCATGCCTCGAATCCCTGATTCTTCTTTAGCTGTCAGCAAGATGTGCTGTAGATTTTCAGAACTGAGGACTCATAAAACCCAGATTCCTTATTTTTAGAAACAGCCCTGCAGTTACCTATATATGAGTACTCCTGTTCACAGATACATGCATCGAAAGCTTGATTATTGTTTAGATCTTAGGAAGATGGCGTATACTTTTTGGAGATTGAGAAAACATGTCATCCACATTCCTTATTCTTTCTTAGGAAAAGCCAGTGCATTTGCCTGTATATGAGGATTTCATTTCCCTAGTTTTTCTTCAAAAACCCAAATTCCTGTTTAGCCCTTAGCAAGAAACCCTGAAGTTTTATTGGGTTGGAGGACACGTGTAAACCAGATTCCTTATTCTCCTTTAGCAATAGACAGTGCAGTTTCCTGTATATCAGGACACCCATTATCCAGATTCCTACTCCCAAAACCCGATTTATGTTTATGTCTTAGCAAGAGGGTCTGCAGGTTTTTGGGATGGAGGCCTCGTGTAAACAAGATTCATTATTCTTCCGTAGCAACAGGTCGTGTAGTGTTCTGTATATGAGGACTCCCATTACTTAAATTCCTGCTTCATTCTCAGCAAGACGCCAAGATATTTCCTGGTGACCTAGAATTCAAGTTACTTGGATGTCAAGAAAATAACTCTCACAAATATATTGAGTAATTGGAACCTAAGATTCCTGGTCTCTTTTCAAAAGACA
This sequence comes from Carlito syrichta, assembly GCF_000164805.1. Taxonomy (NCBI): domain Eukaryota; kingdom Metazoa; phylum Chordata; class Mammalia; order Primates; family Tarsiidae; genus Carlito; species Carlito syrichta. The sequence continues at coordinate 7,548 of NW_007235162.1, read as the reverse complement.
CACTAAAAATGTGGTGAGATAGAAGCCCAGATTGCTGATCAAGCCTTATCAACAGACTTTGTAGACTTAGGCAAATGAGAACTGCAAGAACCGGATTCCTTTTCCATTCTCAGCAACATGCCCTAAATTTCCCTGTCAATGTGAATTCCAAAACTCTGTGTACAAAAATGCAGTTGCCCACATGTTTCCTAGGACGTGGAATCCATGGATTGTGGTTACATTTTAATAATTCACACTAAATATTTTGCAACTGCAAAACCCTCGGCCCCTCTCCAAATAAAGTACAAACGGAAATTTAAGGATTACCATGTTCATGTTAAGAGCAAAGTTACATCCAAATACGGCAAGATGAAACTTTTTGTCTGGGAAACTGGCCTTAATTGTTCTGAGGAACTTAAGGGATTTGTACTACCAGATACCCGATTACAACTCTCAAGATTACCAGAATGTTGATGGAGTCCTGAAATGACTGATTCATAATACTCACAAGCCATATATCTCTGAAACATGAGACGAGCTCGACGCCTTGATTCTTGTTTATACCTCAGCAAGACACCCTGAAGATTCTTTATACTTCCTTAGTAATATGACGTGTAGTTTCCTGTATATGATGACCTCCATTACCCAGCTTCCAGCTTCACTCTGCAGGATGCAGAGACAGTTCCTGGTGAACATGAATTCCAGTTTTGTGAATATCAAGAGAAAGACATCCATGATGTTCTTTGGGAACTGGAATACAAGATTCCTGGTTCCCCTTCACAAGACCTCCCCAAATGTGGAATATTCTAAACCCAAAAGCCCAATTCCTAACTGCTCACCCACAAGAATTTTCTGTATTTGAGGTCACCTGAATCTAGGAATTTTGTACCAATATACCTTTTGATTCTGGGGAATATGATTATGTTCGTAGATGGTCCCAGGAAACAAAAGGATTTCTACGGCCAAATCCATGATTACAACTAGAAGAGGACAAGAAAGATCCTGAGGATCTGTAATGACAGATTTAGTGTATCCACGGAGCAAGTAGCTGTGAAAATGTAGGGACCCAGAAGCCCAGATTGCTGATTAAACCTTATCAAGAGGCACTGTAGATTCCAGAATATGAGAACTACTAGAACCGGATTACCTTTTAATTCTCTGTAAGATGCCCTGATTTTTCCTGTCGATTTGGATTCCAAATTCAGTATATCCAAAGACAGATGCCCAGAAGATTCCTAGGTTCGTGCATTCCATGATTCCTGGTTACCATTAAAAGTATGTAGTAAACATTTGGCAAGAGCAAAACCCTTGCTCGGTCTCAAAATAAAAAGAGACACGGAAAGGGAAGTATTACAGGGTTCACCTTAAGACCAGAGTTACATCCAAATATGGCAAGAAGATTCTTTTTGTCCTGGAATCTGGACTTAGTTTTTCCGAGGAACCTAACGGACTTGGGGTCCCCAATACCATTTACAACTTTTAAGAGGACCAGAATGTTGCTGTAGTCCTGAATGACCGATTCATAATATCCGAATGTTAAATTTCTCTGAAACAATTGCGGAGATCGACGATCTGTTTCTTGTTTGTCCCATAGCAGGCAACCTGGGAATTTTGTATTGAGGGCGTGCACAAGCATAATTCTTTATTCGTACTTAGTTGGAGGCCATGTAGTGTCCTGTATGGGAGGACTCTCTTTCCCTTGATTCCTGTTCCAAAACCCTGATTCTTTTTTATCCCTTAGTAAGAAGTCTTGTAGATTTTTTGATAGAGGAACGGTGAAAAACAGATTTCTTCTCTTTTATTAGCAAGAGGCCATGTAGTTTCCTGTATGAGGATTGCTATTACCAACATTCATGCCTCGAATCCCTGATTCTTCTTTAGCCGTCACAAGATGCCCTGTATGTTTTCAGGTCTGAGGACTTGTATAACCCAGATTCCTTATTTTTAGTAACAGCCGTGCAGTTACCTGTATATGAGTACTCCTCTTCACAGATACATTCGTTGAAAGCTTGATTCTTGTTTAGACCTTAGGAAGACGCCATATATTTTTTTGAGATTGAGAAAAGATGTCACCCATATTCCTTTTTCTTTCTTAGGAAAAGTCAGTGCATTTGCCTGTATATGAGCATTTCATTTCCCTAGTTTACGCTTCAAAAACACAAATTCATCTTTAGCCCTTAACAAGAAACTCTGAAGTTTTATTGGGATAGAGGACACGTGTAAACCAGAATCCTTATTCTCCTTTGGCACTAGACAGGTGCAGTTTCCTCTATGTGAGGACTCCCGTTATCCAGATTCCTACTCCCAAAACCTGAATGGTGGTTACCTCTTAGAAAGACGGTCTGTATGTTTTTGGGCTGGAGGCCTCGTTTAACTAAGATTCCTTATTCTTCCGTAGCAAGAGGTCGTGTAGTGATCTGCATATGAGCATTCCTCTAATTGAAATTCCTGCTTCATTCTCAGCAAGACGCCTAGATATTTCCTGGTACAAACGTAAATTTACGGATTACCAAGTTCATCTTAAGACCAAAGTTACATCCAAATACAGCAGTATGATACTTTTTCTCCAGGAATCTGGCCTTAATTGTCCCGAGGGTCTTAAGGGATTTGTACGACCAGATACCTGATTACATCTCTCGACAACACCATATTTTGCTTGAGTCCTGAAATGTTTGATTCATAATACCCACAAGGTAAATATCTCTGAAACATGAAAGGAGCTTGAAGCCTTGATTCTTATTCATACCGCAACAAGACACCCTGAGAATTTTTCAGATTGTGGACTAGTGTATGACAGATTCTTTATTCTTCTTTTCCGAGGGGCCGTGTAATGTCTTGTATATGAGGTCTCCCATTCCCCAGAATCTTGTTTGGAAACCCTGATTCTTGTTTTACCATTATCAAGATATCATGTAGACATAGTGATTGAGGAACCGTGTAAAAGAGGTTTCTTAGTTCTCCTTAACTAGAGATCATGTAGATTCTGCATATGAGGACTGCTGTAACCAATGTTCCAGCTTCTAAACCCTGATTCTTGTTTAGCCCACAGCAAAGGGTCTGTTGAATTTAAGAACTGAGGATTGCTTTATCCCCGATTTTTTTTCTTCCTTGGCAAGGGGCTGTGTGTTTTCCTGTATATTAGGACTCTCATTAGATACACACTGTTTCAAAACTCTGATTCATTTTAGAACTTTCCAAGATGCTCTGTAGATTTTTGGGAATGAGGACTCGTGTAACTCAGAATCCTTATTCTTTCTTAGCAAAACGTCATGTAGTTGCCTGTAAATAATTACCTCATTTTCCAGATTCATGCTTGAAAACACCATGATTCGTGTTTAGCCCATAGCAAGATGATCTTAAGCTTTTTTGGGATTGAGGACACGAGTAACGCTGATTCCTTATCCTTACTTAGCAACAGGCAGTGAAGTTTCCTGTATGTGAGGACTCCCATTACCCAGATTCCTACTATAAAAACTTGATTCGTGATTACGTCTTAGGAACACGGCCTGTAGTTTTCGGATTGAGAACTCATATTAGGAAGATTCCTTATAATTCCTTAGCAATATGAGGTGTAGTATCCTGTATATGACGACCTCCATTACCCAGATTCCTGATTCATTCTGCAGGATGCCAAGATAGTTCCTGGAGACCGATAATTCCAGTTTTTGGATATCAAAAGAAAGACGTCCATAATGTTCTTTGGGAACTGGAATCCAAGATTCCTGGTTCCCCTTCAGAAGACCTTTCCAAAATTTGGAATATTCCAAACCCAAAACCCAATTCCTACATGCCCACCCCCAAGAATTTTCTGTACTTTGAGGTCACCTGATTCGGGGAATTTTGTACCAATATACCTTTGGGGAATATGATTATGGTTGTAGATGGTCCCTGGAGACAAAAGATTTCTACTGACAAATCCTTGATTACAACTAACAAAAGGACCAGAAAGATCCTGAGGATGTGTAATGACAGATTTCACGTATAAACCGATCAACTAGCTCTGAAAATGAAGGGACCCAGAAGCCCAGACTGCTGATTAAACCTTACCAAGAGGCCGTGTAAATTCCGGAAAATGAGAACTCCTAGAACCGGATTTCCTTTTTATTCTCAGTAAGATGCCCTGATTTTTCCAGTCGATTTGGATTCCAAATTCAGTATATCAAAGGACAGATGCCCAGAAGTTTCCTAGGGACGTGGTTTCCATGATTCCTGGTTACCATTAAAAGTATATAGTAAACACTTGGCAAGTGCAAAACCCTTGTCCCGTCTCAAAATAAAAAGAGACACGGAAGGGGAAGGATTACAGGGTTCACCTTAAGACCAGAGTTACATCCAAATATGGCAAAAAGATTCTTTTTGTCATGGAATCTGGCCTTAGTTGTTTTGAGGAACCTAACGAACTTGGAGTGCCCAATACCATTTACAACTTTTAACTGGACCAGAATGTTGCTGGAGTCCAGAAATAACCGATTCATAATATGCGAATGCTAAATTGCTCTGAAACATCTGAGGAGCTCAAAGATCTGTTTCTTGTTTGTCCCATAGCAGACAACCTGGGGATTTTTTGGATTGAGGACGAGTACAACAATGATTGTTTTTTCGTACATATTTGGAGGCCATGAGGTGTCCTGTGTGTGAGGACTGTCTTTCCCTTGATACCTGTCTCCAAACCCTGATTCTTTTTTAGCCCTTAGTAAGAAATCATGTAGATTTTTTATAGAGGAACCGTGGAAAACAGATATCTTCTCATTTATGAGCAAGAGGCCATGTAGTTTCCTGTATATGAGGATTGCTATTACCCACATTCATGTGACGAATCCCTGGTTCATCTTTAGCCGTCAACAAGATGCCCTGTACATTTTCAGGACTGAGGACTTGTATAACGCAGATTCCTTATTTTTAGCAACAGCCGTGCAGATACTTGCATATGAATACTCCTGTTCACAGATACATGTGTCGAAAGCTTGATTCGTGTTTAGATCTTACGTAGACTCCGTATGCTTTTTTGGAGATTGAGAAAACATGACACCCACATTCCTTATTCTTTCTTAGGAAAAGTCAGGGCATTTGCGTGTATATGAGGATTTCATTTCCCCAGTTTTTGCTTCAAAAACCAAATTCGTGTTTACCCTTAGCACGAAACCCTGTAATTTTATTGGGATGGAGGACACCTGTAAACCAGATACCTTCTCTCCTTTAGCAATAGACAGTGCAGTTTCCTGTATATGAGGACTCCAATTTTCCAGATTCCTACACCCAAACCTGAATGGTGGTTATCTCTTAGCAAGACAATCTGTAGATTTTTGGGATGGGGGCCTCGTGTAACTAAGATTCCTTATTCTTCCATTGCAACAGGTTGTGTTGTGTTCTGTATATGAGGACTCCCATTACTGAAATTCCTGCTTCATTCTCAGCAAGACGCCAAGATATTTCCTGGTGACCTAGACTTCCAGTTGCTTGGATATCAAGAGAAAGATTCCCATAAAGTACTTGAGGAACTGGAACCCAAGACTCCTGTGTTCCCTTTTCAAAAGACACAATAAAAATGTCGCGATATAGAAGCCCAGATTGCTGATTAAACCTTATCAAGAGACTTTGTAGATTTAGGTGATTGAGAACTCCAAGAACCAAATTCCCTTTCCGTTCTCAGCAAGATGCCCTGAATTTCCTTTTCCATGATGCTTGCAAAACTCTGTGTACAAAAATGCAGATGCCCAGATGTTTCCTAGGGACTTGGAATCCATGGATCTTGTTTAAAATTTAATAATTCATAGTAAATGTTTGGCAACTGCAAAACCCTCGGCTCCTTTACAAATAAAGTACAAAAGGAAATTTAGGGGTTACCAAGTTCACCTTAAGACAAAGTTACATCCAAATACGGCAATATGATACATTTTTTTTTCTGGGAATCTGGCCTTAATTGTACCGAGGATATTAAGGGATTTGTACTACCAGATACACGATTACAACTCTCAAGAGGACCAGAATGTTGCTGGAGTCATGAAATGACTGATTTATAATAACCACAAGTCAAATATCTCTGAAACATGAGACGAGCTCTAAGCCTTGATTGTTGTTTATATCACAGCAAGACACCCTGATAATTTTTCGGATTGTGGACTAGTGTATCACAGATTCCTTATTCTTCTTTACCTATGGGCCATGTAATGTCCTATATATGAGGACTCCCTTTCCCCAGAATCCTGTTTGGAAACCCTGATTCTTGTTTTGCCATTAGCAAGATGTCATGTAGATATTGTGAAGGAGTAATCATGTAAAAGAGGTTCTTAGGTCTCCTTAGATAGAGATTATGTAAATTCTGCATATGAGAACGGCTATTACCTATGTTCCAGCTTATAAACTCTGATTATTATTTAGTCCACAGCAGGTGGCCTGTTGATTTTAAGGACCGAGGACTGGTATAACCCCGATTCTTTTTCTTCCTTGGCAAGGGGTTCTGTATTTTCCTGTATATTAGGAGTCTCATTAGATACATCCTGCTTCGAAACTCTGATTCTTTTTAGAACTTTTGAAGAAGCGTTCTAGATTTTTGAGATTGAGGACTCATGTAACCCAGATTCCTTATTATTTCTTAGCAAAAGGTCATGTAGTTGCCTGCAAATAAGGACTCCATTTTCGAGATTCATGCTTGAAAACACCATGATGCGTGTTTAGCCCATAGCAAGATGACCTTAAGCTTTTTTGGGATTGAGGACCTGAGTAACGCAGATTCCTTATTCTTACTTAGCAATAAGCAGTGAAGTTTCCTTTATGTGAGGACTGCCATTACACAGATTCCTACTTCAAAAACCTGCTGCCTGGTCACGTCTTAGGAAGACGACCTGTAGTTTTTGGGATTGAGGACTCATAAAAAGAAGATTCCTTATACTTCCTTAGCAATATGACGTGTAGTTTCCTGTATAAGACGACCTCCATTACCCAGCTTCCTGCTTCACTCTGAAGGATGCCGAGACAGTTCCTGGTGTCAGAGAATTCCAGTTTTTTGAATATCAAGAGAAAGACGTCCATAATGTCCTTGGGGAACTGGAATCCAAGATTCCTGGTACCCCTTCACAAGACCTCCCCAAAATGTGGAATATTCCAAACCCAAATCCCCAATTCCTAATGCCCATCCACAAGAATTTTCTGTAATTTGAGGTCAACTGAATCGAGGAATTTTGTACCAATATACCTTTTGATTCTTCGGATTATCATTATGTTCGTTTATGTTCCCAGGAAACACAAGGATTTCTAGGGCCAAATCCTTGATTAAACTAACAAGAGGACCAGAGAGATCCTGAGGATGTGTAATGACAGATTTAGCTTATCCACGGAGCAAGTCGCTCTGAAAATGTAGGGACCCAGAAGCCCAGATTGCTGATTAAACCTTATCAAGAGGACCTGTAATCCGGAAAATGAGAACTCCTAGAACCGGATTTCCTTTTAAGTCTCAGTAAGATGCCCTGATTTTTCCTGTCGATTTGGATTCCAAATTCAGTATATCAAAAGACAGATACCCAGAAGTTTACTAGGTTCGTGGATTCCATGATCCTTGTTACCTTAAAAGTA
>NW_007235161.1:0-11323 GCF_000164805.1 Carlito syrichta | reverse complement strand
TGTCAGCTGGTCATAGAGTTGCCTATCAGGGTAGCTATCTAGTTAAGCCATCTGGTTAGCCAGCTGGCTAGCTAGTTAAGACAACTAGTTAAGTCAGTTCACTAGCCAGCATTTTAGCTAGGTAGATAAGTAGTTAACTCAGCTGGCAAACCAGCGGGCTATGTAGTTAGGTAGCTACTTAAGTCAGTTGGCTAGCCTTTAGACTATCTAGTTATGTCAGCTAGATAAGTCAACTGGCTAATCAGCTTTCTAGCTAGGTAGATAGCTAGTTAAGTCTGCTTGCTAGTCAGCTGGCTACATTCTTATTTCAGCTAGTTAAATCAGTTGGATAGTCTGCTGGCTAGCTAGGTAACTAGGCAATTAATTCAGGTGGCTAGACACCTTGCCAGCTAGTTAAGTCAGCTACATTAGCCAGCTGACTATTCAACTGTGTAGCTAGTTAAGTCAGCAGATTAATTCAGTTGTCTACCCAGCTGGCTAGCTTGTCAAAAATCTATTTACATAAGATGGACAGCCAGTTGGCTCGCTAGTTACTTCAGCTAGTTAAGTCAGTTGGCAGGCTAGGAAACTAACTAGAATAAGTAAGCTAGATAAGTCAGTTAGCTAGCTAGTAAAGTCAGCTAGTAAAAGTCACCTGGTTAGCCTTCTGCCTAGCTGGGTAGCTAGCTAATTAATTCAGCTGGCTAGTCATCTGGTTAGCTATTAAATCACATAGTTAAATCAGCTCGCTAGTCAGCTGGTTAGGCAGGTACTTAGGTAGTTAAGTCAGCTAGAAAGCCAGTGGGATACATAGGTAGCTAGTTAAACTAGCTAGATAAGTAAGCTAGATATGTCACTTAGCTAGCTAGTTATGTCAGCAGTGTTTCAAACTGGCTAGCTAGTTACATCACTTAGTTTAGTCAGCTGACTAGCCAGCTAACTAGGTAGGTGGCTTGCTAATTAAGTCAGCTGTCTAGACAGCTGGCTAGCTAGATAATTCACCAAGTTAATTCAGTTGGATAGCCAGCTGGCTAGATATGTAGCAAGCTAGTAAATTCAACTGGCTAGAAAGAGACCAGCTAATTACGACAGCTAGTTATGTAAGCTGGCTAGCAAGCTGGCTAGATAGGTAGTGGCCTAATTAAGTCTGTAGGATAGACAGCTTGCTAGCTAATTAAGTCAGCTAGTTAAGTCAGCTGGCTATACAGGTGGCTAGAGAGGTGGAAACCTAGTTAAGTCAGCTGGTTAGCCAGCTGGATAACTAGTTAAGTCAGCTAGTTTAGTCTCATGGCTGGCTAGCTGCCAAGATAATTAATCAACTAGTTAAGTCAACTGGCTAACCAGCTAGTTAGGTAGTTAAGTCACCTCGTTAAGTCTTGTCTAGTCAGCTCGCTAGCTAGTTAAAAACATAGGTAGCTAGATTGTTAAGTCAGCTGGCTAGCAGACCTGGCTAACTAGTGATTTCAGTTATTTAAGTCAGCTGGCTAGCCAGCTAACTTACGAGTTAAGTCAACTAGTGTCAGCTGGCTAGCCAACTGGCTAGTTGCTTAAGTCACCTGGTTAATTCAAGTGGCTAGCCATCTGGCTAGCTAGGTATCTAGCGAGATAAGTCAGCTGGTTAGCCAGCTGGCTAACTGGTTAAGTCAGCTAGATAAGTCAGTTGGCTACCCACCTGTCTAGGTAGGTAGCTAGCTAATTAAGTCAGCTGGCTAGCTGGCTGGCTAGCTAGTTAAATCAGTGAGTTAAGTATGCTGGTTAGTCGTCTGGCTAGCTAGGTGGCTGGCTAGTAAAGCCAGCTGGCTAGCCGGATGGCTATCTAGTTAAATCAACTTGTTAAGTCAGCTTGTTAGCCGGCTGTTTAGCTAGGTGACTGGAAAATTATGCCAGCTGGTTAGCAGACTGGTCAGGTATGTGGCCTGCTAGTTAAGTCAGCTGGCTAGCCGCCTGACCAGCGGGTGGCTGGTTAGTTAAGCCAGCTTGCTATATGACTGTCCAGACATCAGGCTGGCTATTTTATCTGGCTGGCCAGCACGCTAGCTAGCTAGCTGGCTGCCTAGCCAGGTAGCCAGCCAGGTAACTAGCTAGTTAAGCAAGCTAGCCAGCCAACTATCTAGTCAGCTCGTTAAGTCAGTTAGCTAGCCAGCTAGCTAGTTAAGTCAGGCAGCAATTCAGCTAATTATTCAGCTAGCTAGTTAAGTCAGCCAGCTAGTCAGGTTGTTAGTCAGCTCTCTAGTTAAGTCAACTAGCAAGTCAGCTAGTTAGTCAGCTAGATAGTTCAGTCAGCTAACCAGCTAACTAACCAGTAAACTAGCTAGTTAAGTCAGCTATATAAACAGATAGATTGATTGTAAGCTAGCTAGTTATGTCAGCTTGATAGTCAGCTAGCTAGTTAAATCCGCTGGCAAATCAGCTAGTTACTCAGTTAACTAGTTGGTTACCAACACAGTTAGCTGGTCAGCTAACTAGTGGGCTCACTCACTTTCCAACAGGTCAGCTAGCTAGTTGGCTCGCTCGCCAGCCAACACACCAACTCACTTGTCAGCTTGCTCGCAGGCCAACAGGACAGCTAACTATTTGGCTTGCTCTCCAGTCATGTAGTTAAGTCAGCTCACTGGTAGGCTCCCTCATCAGCTTACTTGTTAAGGCAGATCATTTTTTGGCTCACTTGAAGGCCGAGTAGTTATGCTGGCTCCACTGACAGCTCACTCACCACCCGACTAGGTAAGTCTTTGGACGAGAAAACTCACTCGCCAGCTGACTAAAGTCAGCTGACCAGTCAGCTCATTCACTGGCTGTCTATTTAATTCAGCTGACCAGTTGGATCACACGCCGGCCGGCTAGTTAAGTCAGCTAGCCTGTAGATGGACTAGACAGTCAAGTAGTTAACTAAGCTAACCAATCGGCTGACTAGTTGGCCCACTTTTCAGCTGACAAGTTACCTCAGCTAACTAGTAGGCTGAATAGTTTGGCCAGCTAACTCTTTGTCCAGCTAGTCGACTGACTAATTAGGTCAGCAAACCAGCCAGCCAACTGGTTAAGCAAGCTAGCTAGTGGGGAAACACATCAGTCAACCAGTTAACCCAGTTAACTAGTCGGCCGACTATTCGGTCTACTTGTTAAGCCAGCTAACAAGTCGGCCGAGCAGTCAGCCAACGTGTTTAACCAGCAATGTAGTCAGCTGACTCATCAGTCAACAAGTTAAGTCACCTAGCTAACTCGTTAACCAACTAGTTGAATCAGCTAGTTAACTCATTTAACAACTAGAGAAACCAATTAGCTAACTCATTAACCAACTCATTAAGTCAGGTGGCTACCTCGTTAGCCAACTAGTTTAGCCAGCTATCTAAGTCAGCTAGCTTACAAGGTAGCTAGCTAAGTCAGCTAGCTCACTAGTTAGCTAACTATTTAGGTCAGCTACTTAAGTCTTCTACCTAACTAGATAGATAATTATTAAATCAGCTAGATTTTCAGCTAAATAGTTTGCTAAATATTGAATTCAGGTAGTTAAGTCAGCTAGCTAATGAGTTAAGTCAGCCATATAGTCAGCTACCTAAGTAGTTAACTCACCTAGTTCCTAGTTAAGTCACCTTTCTAATTTAGTCAGCTGGTTAAGACAGCTAGATAGGTAGGTAGCTAATGTGTTGTCAGCTGGTTGAGTCAGATATAGCTAGCTAACTAATGGGTTAAGTCAGTTGATTGAGTCAGGTACCTAGCTAGTTAGCAAATGGGTTGAGTCAGCTGCTTGAGTAGGCTAGTGTAGTCAGCTAACGATGGAAGTCAGCTGGTAGAGTCAGCTAGATAGCTAGTTAGCTAAAGAATTATGTCAGCTAGTTGAGTCAGCTAGCTAGCTCGTTAGCTAATGAGTTTAGTCAGATGATTAAGGCAGCTGGCTAGCACGTTAGATAACAAGTAAGCTAGCTAGTTAGCTAGCTGGTTGTCAGCTAGCTAGCTATGCAACTAACTATTTAAGTCAGCTTGTTAGATAGGTAGTTAGCTAGTTAGTTTACTATTTAAGTCAGCCAGCTAGCTAGATAGCTAGTTAGTAAGTTAAATATTGAATCAGCTGGCTAGCTAGGTAGCTAGCTTGTTAAGTCAGCTAGTTAAGTCAGCTGGCTAGCCAGCTGGCTATCTAAGTAGTGCGCTAGTTAAATCTGTTGGCTAGGTAGCTGGCTAGCTGGTTAATTCAGCTAGTTAAGAGAGCTGGATATCCAACTGGCAAGGTAGGTAGTTAGCTAGTTAACTCAGCTAGATAGCTACCTTCCTAGTTAGTGATGTCAGCGAGTTAAGTCAGTTGGATAGCCAACTGGTTAGCTGGTTAAATAATCTAGTTTAGTCATCTATCTAGCCAGCTGGGTAGGTAGGTAGCTAGCTAGATAAGTCAGCTTACTAACCAGCAGGTTAGCTGTTTAATTCACCTAGTTAAGTCAGCTGAATAGCCTGCTGGCTAGGAAGGTAGCTAGCTAGATTAGTTAGCTGGCTAGCTAGCTTGCTTGCTTAAGTCAGCAAGGTGATTCAGCTGGCTAGTCAGCTGGCTAGATAGGTAGCCAGCCAGTTAATTCAGCTGGGTAGCCAGCTGAGTAACTCCTTAAGTCAGCTGGTTAAGTCAGCTGGCAACCAGCAGGCTAGGTAGTTAAGTCTACCCATTAAGTTAGTTTCCTATCCAGCTGGTTAGCTTGTTAAAAAGCTAGTTAAATTAGATGGCTAGCCATCTGGACAGCTAGTTATTTCAGCTAGTTAAGTCAGCTGGCTGGCTAGGAAACTAGCTATATAAGTCAGCTAGTTAATTCGGCTGGGTAGTTAGTTAAGACAGCTAGTTATGGCAGCTGGCTAGCTAGATAGCCAGCTAGGTAGCTAGATGGTTAAGACAACTAGATAACTCAGCTGCCTAGCTTGGTAGCTAGTTTGTTAAGTAAGCTAGTTAAGTCAGCTTGCTATCTAGTTAAGTCAGCGATTTAAGTCAGCTGGCTAGCCAGTTGCCTAGCTGGGAAGCTAGCTAGTAAAGTCAGCTGGCTAGCTAGTCAACTAGCTAGTTAAGTAACCTAGTAAAGTCAGCTCACTACCCAGCTGGTTAGCTAGATAGTGGGGTAGTTAATTCAGCTGGCAAGCCAGTGGGCAACATAGGTAGCTAGCTAGTTAAGACAGCTGGCTATCGAGCTGGATAGCTAGGAAGCTAGGTAGTTAGATCAGCCTGCTATCCTGCAGGCTAGCTAGTGAAGTCACCTCGTTAAGTCACTGCCTAGACAACTGGCTAGTTAGGTCGGTAGATAGTTAAGTCAGATGTCTAGCCCGCTCTTTAGCTAGTTGAGTCACCTAGTTAAGTCAGCTGCCTAGCCACCTGGCTAGCAAGGTAGCTTGCTACCTAAATCAACTGGGTAGACAGCTGGCTAGCTAGTTAAATCACCTAGTTAAGTCAGCAGGCTAGCCAGCTGGCCCTCAATATAGCAAGCTAGTTAATTCAGCTGACTAGCAAGCATGCCAGCTATATAAGTCAGCTAGTTTAGTCAGCTGGCTAGTCAGCTGGCTAGCTAGGTAGCAAGCCAATTAAGAAATTTCACTAGACTGCTGGTTAGTTAATTAAGTCAGCTGGCTAGCCAGCAAGCTAGCTAGGTAGAGAGCTAGTTAAGTCAGATGGCTAGCCAGCTGGCTAGCGATATAGCAAGCTAGTTAATTCAGCTGACTAGCAAGCAGGCCAGCTATTTAAGTCAGCTAGTTTAGTCAGCTGTCTTGCCAGCTGGCTAGCTAGGTAGCAAACCAGTTAAGTCATTTAGCTAGCCTGCTGGTTAGCTAATTAAGTCAGCTCGTTAAGTCAGCTGGCAAGCCAGCCAGTTAGCTTGGTAGAGAGCTAGTTAAGTCGGATGGCTAGCCAGTTGGCTAACTAGTTAAGTCAGCTAGTGTTCAGTTGGCTAGCAAGCCAACTTAACGAGCTGACTTAATTAGCTAGCCAGTCAACTAATTAAGTCTAATTAGTTAAGTCAACTAATTAAGTCTGCTGGCTATCCAACTGTCTACCTAGGTAGCAAGCTAGTTAAGTCAGCTGCCTATCCAGCTGGCTAGCTATTTAAGTCAGTTTCTTAATTCAGCTTGCATCCCATCTGGTTAGCTAGGTAGCTAGCTAGTTAAGTTAGCTGGCTACCCAGCTGGCTAGCTGGTTGTCAGCTAATTTATTCAGCTTGTCAGCCAGGTGGCTATCCAGTTGAGTCAGTTAGTTAAGTCAACTGGTGAGCCATCTTGTTATCTGGTTAAGTCAGCTACTTAAGTCAGCTCACCAGTCACCTGGCTTACTAGGTAGCTAGCTAATTAAGCCATAGAGTTAAGTCAGCTGGTTAGCTAGATAGCTAGCTGATTAAGTCAGCTAGTTTAGTCAACTCGCTAGCTAGTTAAGTCAGTTAGTTAAGTCAGCTGGCTAGCCAGCTGCCTATCGGGGTATCTATCTAGTTAAGTCAACTGGCCAGTCAGCTGGCTAGCTGGTTAAGTCACCGAGTTAAGTGTGCTGGCTGGCCAGCAGATTAGCTAGGTAGTTAGGTAGTTAAGTCAGCTGGCAAGACAGCGTTCTACGTAGGGAGGTAGCTAGTTAAGTCAACTGGCTAGCCATCAGGCTATCTAGTTATGTCAGCTAGTTAAGTCAGCTGGCTATTCAGCTACCTAGGTAGGTAGATAGCTAGTTAAGTGTGTTGGCTAGCCAGCTGGCTACTTAGTTAAGTCAGCTAGTTAAGTCTGCCTGCAAGGCTGCTGGCTAGCTAGATAGCTAGGCAATTAAGTCAGCTGGCTACCCAGCTGGCCAGTAGTTAATTCAGCTAATTTAGTCAACTGGCTAACCAGTTGAGTAGCTAGTTGAGTCAGCACGCTGTCAGTTGTCTAGCCAGCTTGCTGGCTAGTTAAAACGCTAGTTATTTCAGATGGGCTGCCAGTTGATTGCTAGTTATTTCAGCTAGTTAACTCAGCTGGCTAGCTAGGAAGCTAGCTAGTTAAGTAAGCTAGATATGTCAGCTATCTAGCTAGTTAAGTCAGCTATCTAAGTCAGATAACTCACTAGTTAGCTAACTATTTAACTCAGATACTTAATCTTCTACCTAACTAGTTAGCTAATTAGTTAAGTCTCCTGGTTATTCCGCCAGCTAAATAGTTAGCTAACTATTTAATTCAGGTAGATAAGTCAGCAAGTTAACTAGTTGTCAGCCAGTTATGTCAGCTAGTTAAGTAGTTAAGTCAGCTAGCTAAGTCAGCTAGTTTAGCCAGTTTTTAATTTAGTCAGCTGGTTAAGACAGCTAGCTATCTAGTTAGCTAAAGTGTTAAGTCAGCAGGTTGAGTCAGGTTGTTAGTTAGTTAACTAATGGGTTAATTCATTGGGATGAATTAGCTAGCTAGCTAGTTAGCAAATGGGTTGAGTCAACTACTTGACTAGGCTAGCTAGCTAGTTAGCTAACGAGTTAAGTCAGCTGGATAGTCAGCTATATAGCTAAAGAGTTAAGTCAGCTGGTTGATTCAGCTAGCCAGCACATTAGCTAATGATATAAGTCAGAGGATTAAGTCACCTAGCTAGCATGTTAGATAACGATTAAGCTAACTCGTTATCTAGCTGGTTAAATCAGCTAGCTAGCAAAGCAACTAACTAAGCCAGCTTGTTAGCAAAGTAGCTAGCTAGTTATCTAACTATTTAAGTCAGCTGGCAAATTAGTTAACTGGCTAGTTAGCTAACTATTTAAGTCAGTTGGCTAGCTTGGTATCTAATAGTTAAGTCACCTACTTAAATCAGCTGGCTAGCCAGCTGGCTAGCTAGGTAGAGAGCTAGTTAAGTCAGTTGGCTAGCCAGCTGAATAGCTGGTTAATTCAGCTAGCTAAGAAAGCTCACTAGCCAACTGGCTTGATAGGTAACCAGCTAGTTAAGTCTGCTGACTAGCCAGCTGACTAGCTGCTTAAGTCAGCTAGTTAAGTCGGCTGGCAACCAGCTGGCTAGCAAGTTAATTCAGCTAGTTAAGTCAGCTGGCAACCAGCAGGCTAGCAAGTTAAGTCAGCTAATTAAGTCACCTGGCAACCAGCAGGCTAGCTAGTTAAGACAGCACATTAAGTCAGTTGGCTATCCAGTTGGTTACCTAGTTAAAAGGTTAGTTAAGTCCGAGGGCTAGCCATCTGTCTAGCTAGTTATTTTAGCTAGTTAAGTCAGCTGGCCAGCTAGGTCGCTAGCTATATAATTAAGCGAGTTATGGCAGCTAGGTAGCTAGTTAACTCAGCTAGTTTATTCACCTGGCTAGCTAGATAGCTAGCTAGTTAAGTCAACTGGCTAGTCAGCTGGCTAGCTGGTTAAGTCAGCTATTTAATTCAGCTGGCCAGCCAGCTGGCTAGCTAGTTATGTCAGCTAGTTAAGTCAACTGGCTAGCTAGTTAAATCAGTTAGTTAAATCATCTGGCAAACCAGCTGCCTAGCAGGGTAGCTAGCTATTAAAGTCAGTTGGCTAGCTAGCTGGCTAGCAAGTTAAGTCACCTAGTTAAGTCAGGTCGCTGGCCAGCAATTTAGCTAGGTAGTGAGGTTGTTAAGTCAGCTGGCAAGCCAGCAGGAAATATAGGTAGGTAGCTAGCTAAGTCAGCTGGCAAGCCAGTGGGAAATGTAGATAGGTAGTTTGCTAAGTCAGCTGGCTAGTCATCAGTCTATCTAGTTATGTCAACTAGTTAAGTTAGCTCACTATATAGCTGTCTAGTCAGGTAGGTAGTTAGTCAAGTCTGCTGGCTAGACAGCAAGCTACTTCGTTAAGTCAGCTAGTTAAGTCAGCTGGATAGGCTACTGGCTAACTAGTTAGCTAGGCAATAAAGTCACCTGGCTAGACAGCAGGCCAGCTAGTTATGTCAGCTAATTTAGTCAGCTGACTAATCAGCCAGCTAGCTAGTTAAGTCAGCTCGTATTGTCAGTTGTCTAGCCAGCTGGCTATCTAGTTAAAAAGCTTGTTATAATGGATGTGTATCCATCTGGCTCACTAGTTATTTCAGCTATTTAAGTCAGCTGGTAAGCTAGGCAGCTAGCTAGTTAAGTCAACTTGATATGTCAGCTATCAAGCTTGTTAAGTCAGCTAGTAAAGTCAGCTAGCTATATGATAACTAGCTAGGTAGCTAGCAAGTTGAATCAGCTAGTTAAGTCAGCTGGCTTGCTAGGTAGCTAGCTAGTTAAGTCAGCTATTTAAATAAGCTGGGTAGAAAGTTAAGTCTGTTATTAAGTCAGATGGAGAGCTAGCTGCCAAGCAGTATAGCTAGCTTTAAGTCAGCTGGCTAGCCAGCTGGCTAGCTAGTTAGGTCACCTACTTAACTCAGCTCACTGGCCAGCAGGATAGCTAGGTAGTTAAGTAGCTAAGACAGCTTGAAAGTCAGCAAGCTAAGTAGGTAGGTAACTAGTTAAGTCAGCTGACTAGTCATCCGGCATCTAGTTATGTCAGCTAGTTAAATCAGCTAGCTATCCAGCTGTCTAGGTAGATAGCTAGCTAGTTAAGTCTGCTGGCTAGCCAGCTTTCTAGTTCGTGAATTCAGCTTAAGTCAGCTGGCTAGCTACGTAGCTAGGCTATTGAGTCATCTGGCTAGTCAGCTGGCTATGTTGGTAGCTAACTAGTTATGTTGGCTGTCTAGTTAGCTTGCTAGCTAGTTAAGTCACCTAGTTAAGTCAACTGACTAGTCAGCTGGCTAGCTAGGTAGCTTGCTAGTTAAGTCAGTTAGATACACAGCTGGCTAGCTAGAAAAGTCACCTAGTTAATTCAACTGGATAGCCAGTTGACTAGCTATGTAGCAAGCAAGTTAATTCAACAGGCTAGATAACAGGACCGCTAGTTAAGACAGCTAGTCAAGTCAGCTGGCCAGCCAGCTCTCTAGCTAGGTAGTGACATAGTTAAGTCTGTTGCATAGCCAGCTGTCTAGCTAATTAAGTCAGTTGAGTCACTTGCTTTCCAAATGGCTAGAGAGGTAGAGAGCTATATAAGTCAGCTGGCTAGTCAGCTTGCTAGCTAGGTAGCTAGCTAGTTATGTCAGCTTTCTAGCCAGCTGGCTAGCTAGTTTAGTCACGTAGTTAAATCAGCTGACAAGCCATCTGGCTCCCTAGGTAGCCTGTTAGTTAAGTCACCTGGCTAGACAGCTGGCTAGCTAGATAAGTCACCTAGTTAATTCAGTTGAATAGCCAGCTGGCTAGCTATGTAGCAAGTTAGTTAATTCAACTGGCTAGAAAGCAGACCAGCTAGTTAAGACAGCTAGTTAAGTCAGCTGGTCTGTTTTGTTAAGTCAGCTGGTCTCAGTTAGTGACTTAGTTAAGTCAGTTGGCTAGCCATCTGGCCAGCTAATTAAGTCAGCTAGTTAAGTCAGCTGGCTATCCACTCGCTAGAGAGTTAGAGCGCTAGTTAAGTCAGCTGGCTATCAAACTGGATATCTAGTTAAGTCAGCTAGTTTAGTCACCTGGCTGGCGAGCTGCCTAACTCGTTAATCAACTAGTTAAGTCATGAGGCTAACCAGCTGGATAACTAGTTAAGTCACCTTGTTAAGTCAGTTGACTAGCCATCTCCATAGCTGGTTAAAAAGCTAGTTAATTTAGATGGCTGGACAGCAGGCTAGCTAGTTATTTCAGCTAGTTTAATCAGCTGGCTATCTAGGTAGTTAGCTAGTTAAGTCAGCTAGTTTTGTCAGTTAGCTATCTTGTGGAGTCAGCTAGTTAAGTTGGCTTTCTAGCAAGATATTGAGCTAGGTGAATAGGTAGTTATTTCAGACAGTAAATTCAGCAGGCTAGCTAGGTAGCTAGCTTGTTAAGTCAGCTAGTAAAGTCAGGTGGCTAGCTAGTTAAGTCAACTCATTAAGTCAGCTAGCTAGTCAGCTGCCTAGCTGGGTATCTAGCTAGTTAAGTCAGCTGTTTAGCCAGCTGGATAGCTAGTTAAGTCACCTAGTTAACTCAGCTTGCTAGCCAACTTGCTAGGTAGCAAGGTAGTTAAGTCAGCTGGTAAGCCAGCGGGATACATAGGTAGCTATCTAGTTAAGTCAGCTGGCTAGCCACTGGCTAGCTAAAAGATGACAGCTACTTAAGTCAGCTGGCTAGCCAGCTGGCTAGCTGGCTTTATCAGCAAGTTAATTCAAGTGGCTAGCCAATTGGATAGCTAGGTAGCTCACTAGTTAAGTCAGCTTGCTAGCCTGCTGTCTAGCTGGTTAAGTCAGCTAGTTAAGTCAGCTCGATAGCCACCTGGCTAGGTAGGTAGCTAGCTAATTAAGTCAACTGGCTAGCCAACTGGCTAGCTAGTTAAGTCGGTGAGTTAAGTTAGCTGGCTATCCGCTGGCTAGCTAAGTGGCCATCTAGTAAAGCCAGTTGGCTAGCCGGATGTCTATCTAGTTAAGTC
>NW_007235160.1:0-12246 GCF_000164805.1 Carlito syrichta | reverse complement strand
CATGTGCACATGTGTGCAGATGGGCATGCATCTGTGCATGTGTGTAGTGTGTATGTATGTGCATGCCCATGTACATGCGTGCTTTGTGCATGCATGTGTGACTGTGTGGAGCTGTGGTTGAGTGTGTGCATATGTGGACATGGTGGTGATGGCCCGTGTGTGAGAGTGTGTAGGTGTGCATGCATGTGTACATGTGTGTGGGATACATGAGTGCATGTGTATGAATGTGTATGTGGTCGCATCTGTGTGGGGTTTTGGTTGGGTGTTTACTTGTAAGTATGTGCATATGTGAGCATGGGTGGTGTGTGCACATGTGTGAGGATGTGCATACATGTGTGTGCATGTGTGGGGTACATGTGTGAGCATATGGGTTATGACTGGTGTGCTCATATGTGACTGTGTACATATGTGGGCATGGGGTATATGTACATGTGAGTGTGTGTTTGCATGTGTGTGTATCTGGGAGGTACGTGTATACATGAGCATATAGGGTTATGATTGGTGTGTGCATATGTAGGCATGGGTAGTGCGTGCATGTGTGTGAGGATGTGTGTTTGTGCACACGTGTGGGGACTACGTGTGTTCATGTGCATTAATTTGCATGCATGCATGACCATGTGGGGTTGTGATTGGGTGTGTGCATATGTAGGCATGGGTGACATGTGCATTTGTGTGTGGGTGTATATGTGTGCATGTGTGTCCATATGTGTGTGGGTGCGTGTGTGCATGTGCGCATGTGCATAAATGTACATAAATGTGCATGCATGCGTGACCATGTGGTTGTGATTGGGTGTGTGCATATGTGGGCATGGATGGTGTGTGAATGAATGTGAGGACGTGTGTGCGCATGTACATGTGTGCACTGTACGTACAATTGTGTGTAGCTGTGGTTGGGTGTGTGCATACATGGGTATGAGTGGTATGTGCACATGTGTGAGAGTGTGTGCACAGTTGTGCACGTGTGTTGGTACATGTGTGCATGTACATAAGTGTGCATGTATGTGTGACCATGTGGGGTTGTAATTGGGTGTGTGCATATGTGGGCATGGGAGGTGTGTGCACAAGAGTGAGGGTGAGTGTATGTGCACATGTCTGTGCATGTGTGTGGATACATACATGCATTGCATAAATGTGCATGCATGCATGAATATGTGGGATGGTGGTCAGGTATGTGCATATGTGAGTGTGGGGAGTGTGTGCATGTCTGAGTGTCCAGTTCCACTCCCCAGCTAGAGTTGAGTATGTCACCGCGTGGAGTAACTGGCGCTCTTGCCGGCCAATGTCTCACTTCAGTGGGGAAAGGCTGCCCAGCCAGGGAGGGCTTCAAGCAGAGAACAGCCACAATGCAGGCAGGAAGACATCCGGGGTGGTTTAGATGCGGAAGGCAGAGAGCATGGTCAGAGCTTGAGGCACGGGTGAGGAGGCCCACCAGGCAGGGCTAGCCGGACCTTGAGCAGGCCAGCCTTTTGGGGGCTAGGAGGCGTCTTAAGGTGCCTGCTCTGTGCGAGACCCGGCAGTCTCAGGGCCCAGGGTGGTCCCAGGCTTCAGTCCTCTGTCCCTGGGTCCTAACAGGCTGAATCACATGCCCAAGGCCATAGAAGGCTCAGGCCTTCCTCCTGAAGACGCCGTCGGGGGCAGCCGCAGGGCCTCAATACCCACGGTTGGCCGCGTGTGACTGGCAGGGCCCCTCACGTGGTGCATTTTTTGGCAGGGGCCTTCCAGCCACATTTGAATGGGTAGTCGAGAGCTTTTGGTAGATCCAGGACATGGAGCCTTTTCATCCCTTGTAAACATCTTCTTCCTTGGTCACTTGCTGCAGGGTTTTTCCATAGTTCTTCCACGGGCGTAACTTTGAAACTTTTTTGTAGCAAAAGCTTCCTGAGGATTTCACCATCCACTGAATAATGAAACAGGCTTTTCTCATTACATGACTTCCCTAGAGCACTCTGATAGTTCCACTTTTAGACTTAAGTTTTTGTTTTATCTGCCGTTTTTTTGGGAGTATATGTTAAAGCTAACGGCCTCCTCCCTGCCCCCAAATATTGAGCCGTCGTCTTAGCACAGTTTAATAAATAGCCCATCCAGCCGGGCTCGGTGGCTCAGCCTGTAATTCCGTGCCTTCGGGAGGCTGCGGTGAGTGGATTGCCTGAGTCCGCGGGTTCGAGACCCGCCTGGGCAGGCGCGACCTTATCTCTACAATAAATCCAAAAACTCAGCCGGGCGTGGTAGCGCGTGCCTGTAATTCAGCAGCTACTTGGAGGGCTGAGGCGGAAGGATCGCCGGAGCCCGGCGGGTCGAGGCTGCGGTGGCCAGAGCAGCCACTGCACTCCAGTCATGGGCGACAGAGTGAGACTCCAGCTCAAAGAAAAATAAAAATAGCCCATCGTTTTCCCTACTGATTTATTTTTTTCATAGTTTTGATCTGAGTTGGGGTGGAGGAGGGAGAAGGGAAGATGGTGAGAGAGGAGAATATTAGCTGGGCATGGTAGTGCGGGCCTGTAGTTCCGGCTACGCGGAAGGCTGAGGCGATAGGATCGCCGGAACCCGGCAGGTCGAGGCTGCGGTGGCCGGGAGTGGCCACTGCACTCCAGTCTGGGTGACAGAGTAAAGAGTCCAACTCAAAAAAAAACAAAATGAAAAGAAAGAAAATAGAAAGGGGAGAATAAAAGAGAAGAGGAAGGAGCAGGAGGAGGGAGAGGAGGGTGATGGGGGAGGGGAAGGGAACAGGGAAGGACGACTAAGAGTGTGCCATTGGGGTCCAGCAGGGGCGGCGGAGTGAGACTCCGACTGAAAAAATAAGATGAGCCCAAGCAGCCTGGCTTCAGTGCCTCCTGTCTATCCATGGTTACCAGACTGGGCAACATAGTGAGATCCCATCTCTACAAAAATAAAAATAAAAAATTGGACAGAAGAGGAGGGGGCCCTGTGCAGACTGGGGCAGAGATGAGAGTGATGTGGCAACAAGCCATGGAGCACCCAGGGCCACCACGGTCACCGGTCCTCTTTTTTTTTTGTCAGGGTCTAACCCTGTCACCCAGACCGGAGTTCAGTGACACCATCACGGCTCATTGCAGCCTTGTCCAGGGCTCAGGTGATCCTTCCACCTCAGCTTCCTGAGTAGGTGGGACTACAGGTGTGTGCCACCACATGTAGCTAACTTTTTTATTTTTTTTAGCGATGGGGTCTCACTGTGTTGCCCAGCTGGTCTTGCACTCTCGGAATCAGCGATCCTCCTGTCTCGGCCTTCCAGAGTGCTGATTACAGATGTGGGCTACCGCGCCCGGCCTTGGCTCCTGAACTTCTTATCACGCAGCTCATTCCAGAAAAAACAGGGGCAACCACGCCTAAATGGGGAGTGCAGCACCTGGGTCCTCTTCTGGGATCGGCCACTCGCCACTCACCTTGGCGCCTCACGGGCAGGTCTCTTCCTCTCTCTGGGCCTCAGTTTCCCCAGCGGCAAAACAGGCAGGTGGGGTGGCTGGTCTGGATAGCCTCCAAGGCCCAGCCGGCTCTGGAGTTCTGTGACACCGGGAGACAACTGTCATCTCTCAACATCAACTAAACCCTCTAAACCTGCCCCCAGCTGCTGGGGAGGCATCTCACCAGGTCAGCCCGTGGGGGGGTGGGCTGGGGACAGTGGACAGAACAGGTAGCAACCTTCCTGCTGCCTGCAGGTATCCTGGGACCCCCATGATAGGCTGGGTAGCTCTGTCTTTCTCGGGGGCGTGAGTCAGTGTCCCTCCATCCCCCAGGCTGAAGGGCAGGCACGCTCATGGCCACGGCCTGCCGGGCTCAGGCGATGCTCCCGCCTCAGCCTTCCAAGGAGCTGGAACGACAGACGGGGGCCACCACGCCCGGCCACTTTTTTGATTTATTGTGGAGACGAGATCTTGCCAAGCGGCCTGGGCTGGTTTCAAAGCCCTGAGCTCAGGCTATTCTCTCGCCTTGGTCTCCCAAAGTGCTGGGCCTACAGACTTGAACCACCGCATCTGGCTTCTTTTCTTTTCTTCTCTCTCTTTTGAGTCCAAGTCTCACTCCATCGCCCAGGCTGGAGTGCAGCGGCACACTCACAGCCACCCCAGTGTCGACCTGCCGGGCTCCAGCGATCCTCCCGCCTCAGCCTTCCGAGTAGCCGGAACTACAGGCACTCGCTACCACACCCGGGCAATTTCTGTGATTTATTGGAGAGAGGAGGTCTCACTCACTTGCCTGGGCTGGTCTCGAGCCCGCAGGCTCAGGCAATCCTCTCGCCTCGGCCTCCCAAAGCGCTGGGATGACGGGCCGAGCCACCCCGCCTGGCCTTCTTTGTCCTACTATGAGAGTGGCTGGGGGGAGGCGGGCACTCTGCCTAGACCTGTGACTTTAGGCTGGGGGGCCGCGCAGCTGGGGCTAGGTGGGGCCGGTGGTCCTTGATCTTGCTGCCATGGCCCGTCCGAGGTCTTCACCAGACGGCCGCCGGGCTCGACCCCAGCATGGCTGCATGGTGAGCGTGGGGCCGGCCTCGGTGTCCAGGCCTAGGCCTCTGGCCCTGGAGGAGGAAGGCCGTCAGTCACAAGGGATTCTCCCGCCTCAGCCTCCCGAGGAGCTGGGACTACAGGTGTGCACCCCAAGACCCAGATCATTTTTTTATTTCCTTGGAGAGACGAGGTCTCACTATGCTGCTCGGGCTGTTCTTGAATTCCTGGGCTCAAACGAGCCTCCCGCCTCAGCCTCCCAAAGTGCTGGGATCACAGACGTAAGACACTGCACCCAGCCCGATGCCACTGCTTCTGCCACGAGTGAACACGTCGGTGACTGTGAGTGCGTGGCCCGGAGAGTGGGTGGATGGCAGTGTCAGTATCACCGAAGAAATGAGCTGGGGGAGAGATGGCAGGCTGGACACGGGGCGTGGGAGACCTCGACGTTGACCCCTGGGGGACTCTCGGGGGGGGTGGCTGGTGCCCAGGAGGGAGCGGGTGGAGTGAGGGGGAGTCAAGACGGGACTTGGCGGCAGGGCTGAGGAAGGCCACGCCAGGGCCGTGGCTCAGGCCTTCCTCCTGAAGACGCCATCGGGGGCAGCCGCAGGGCTTCAATACCCACAGTTGGCCACGTGTGACTCGCAGGGCCCCTCACGCTGTGCATTTCTTGGCCGGGGCCTTCCAGCCATCGCCCATCAGCACATCCAGGGCACACTTGGAGGCAGGTGTTGAGTGGACTCCTCGAGCCCGCACTGGCCTTCCGGGGCTGGCTGTAGCCACAGGCCGGCATCCTGGGGGGCTTTTTGCTGCTTGAACGGCACCCCACCTCCACCTGCTCCATCCTCCGAGGGCCCTGAGGCGTAGGCCAGGCAGCCTCCTTCCTCCGTTTCACGGAGAGAGAAATTCAGGCACAGAGAGGTCAAACAACTTGTCCGTAGTGACTCAGCCAGGCAGAACTGGCCCGAATTTGAAGCCAGTTGTCCCGCCTCCG
This sequence comes from Carlito syrichta, assembly GCF_000164805.1. Taxonomy (NCBI): domain Eukaryota; kingdom Metazoa; phylum Chordata; class Mammalia; order Primates; family Tarsiidae; genus Carlito; species Carlito syrichta. The sequence continues at coordinate 6,798 of NW_007235160.1, read as the reverse complement.
GCTTGGGTCCTCTTTCCATTTCCACCTGGCGGTCCTCACCACGGGGATGGTTCCAGGGGAAGGCCGGCCGGGGAGGCCCTGGGGGAGACCTGGGCGAGACCGGGGCGGGGGTGGCCGGGAGGTGAAGAGGCTCCCTGGGGGTGGGGGCACAACCGCCCTGTGCCCCACGGCACCTGGGACCCTTCAGCATCCTCTTAGGAGCCCGCTGTAAGGCCAGGAAAGCGAGACTCGGTGGGGTCGGCCCATTCGCCTCGGGAGCCCAGAGCCCACCGCAAAGGCCTGAGGGGCGACGCAAGAGCAGGGTGCGCTGACGCAGCGGCCGGGCCAGGCGGGGGACAGCGACAGGGTCCCTGGCCTGTCCCCGTGTCGCTCTCTCCAGAGGCAGGCTGTGGCCTCCCCAGGGCGGTGGCCTGCTCAGTGGGGCGCGGTCCGGGGGGGAGAGGGGGGGAGCGCGGGAGTGGAGGGGGCATGGAGGGCCCTGGAGTGGGGGAGAAGGGGCAGACGCTTCCCGGCCAAGAGAGTGGGTGGCGCGGGTGGGGCCAGGCCGGGACTCCCCGGGTAAGGGGCCTGTCCCCGTGTCTCTGTGAACTGCAGGCCAGGGTGTCACAGCCCCTCCCGGGTGGTCTGCCTGCGGGTCCCCAGGCTGCCCGCCCTGCGGGCACGGGGTGGGGGCGACTTCGCACACAGGCGCACGCACACACTCGTGCACACGTGCACACGCGTGCATGCGCAAGGCACGCTCATCTGCTCACGCACCCACGTGCACACTCCACGCGCCTCCCTGCGGCCCAGAAGCCTGAAGGCGGCCGGGGCGAAGCCCGCAGAGAGCCCGGGTCACGCCTGTGATCTCTGGTTCCGGCCACGCCCCTCCCCGCGCCCCTCCTGCCGCCCCTCCATGACCGCCCTTTGCACGCGCAGATGGCCTTGGCCCCTCTCCGGGGAAGGAACCCCCGGAGTGGCAGCCCCGCAAGTGGCAGCCACTGAGCCACCCCGCGCCCTGCCCCACCCTCGCTGCAGAACCGGCCCTTGGAACCTGGCCGGTTGTTTCTGCCCCTGGGACCGGAGATGTGCCCACGAGGCCGCACACCCTCCCCCAGAAGCGCCCCAGAGACCCTTGGCCTTGAAGGCACCGGGCCTGGATGCCAGGTGGCTCAGCCAGCTGGGCTCTCGGAGAAGTACCCTGGGGTGGGGGGAGTTGGCAGAACCAGAGGGTCCCGGAGACAGAAGGCCGGCTCTTCCCAGTGGGAGGTGGAGTCGCAGAGAGTAGGCCCACCCGTCGCAGCCTGGGGACACAGAGATGGCCGCACGGGGTGTCCCTGCTAAGCCGGGATCAGAAGGAAAATTCCGGGTTCTTGGAGCCTCAGCCCAAGGGAGGACAGAGGAGGGAAAGATCAAAGGAGTATCTGGCCAGCCTGGTGGCTCGTGCCTGTCACTCCGGCACTTTGGGAGGCCGAGGCAGGAGGACCGCTTGAGCCCTGGCGTTCCAGACTAGCCTGGGCTACGTAAAGAGACCTTGTTGCTACAAAAAAATGGTTTAAATGAGCTGGACGTGGTGACTGGGACGCCTGTGGTGTCAGCTACTTGGGAGGCTGAGGGGGAAGGATCGCCTGAGCCCAGGAGGTCGAGGTTGCCGTCGCTGTGAGCGTGCCACTGCACCCCAATTCTCACAGAGCGAGACCTCAACTCAAAAAAAGAAGGCGTGAGGACAGCTCTGAAGGAGGCCTGAGCAGGGAGGCGTCCTCACGGGCATTGTGGCGTAGGCAGGGACGGTGCTCCTGGCAAAGGCAGCCGTGTGGGAGCTGCGGACCCCAGAGGCCCGCACCCCCAGGCCCTGCAGGCTGCCCAGCTGCTGGAAGCTCGAGACACCGTCAAAAGCAAAACGGGCAAGCCCCTCGGAACCCTTCCACTGTGGGAGCTTTTCTGTCCTCTCCATAAATCCTGCTTTAAAAACAAAAAAGCAAAAGCGGAGAGCCCTCAGGGACGTGGGGCTTCCTTTCGCATAAAAGATGGACAGAGTAGGGGCGACCTTGCCAGCTGGCGAGTTTGCGCCAGGCCCTGGCACACAGTAGGTGCTTACTAGACCAGGCTGTGAGGACTGCAATCCGGGGGAGCCGGGTCAAGGCCCCCTGCCGCCTTTCGCTTTCCTCCAAATCCTATTGGGACCCTCCCTGCGCTCATCTGCGGTGAAGACACGAATAAGAGCCGGGGAAACAAAGGTATTGAGATCAGTGTAAGGCAAAGAGGCCCGGTGGCTCACACCTGTCATCCCGGTACTTTGGGAGGCCGAGGTGAGAGGTGGCCTGAGCCCACGGGTGCAAGACCAGCCTGGGGAACTTGGCGAGACCCCATAAATCAAAAAATTAGCCCGGCGTGGTGGCACGTGCCTGTTGTTCCGGCTACTTGGAAGGCTGACACGGAAGGATCGCCAGAGTCCAGGAGGTCGAGGCTGCAGTGGCCTGGAGCGTGCCACTGCCGTCCTGCCTGGGTGACAGAGTGAGATGCCATCTCGAAAAAAAAAAAAAAATCACTGAAGGTGTGGGTGAGGGAGGTGACAGTGGGTGGCAGGGGGTATGTGAGAGAGCGCAGTGAAGTGAGGGCTTCCCCGAGGGGAAGGCCTCTGGGCTGAAGGTGGAGCAGAGGCCAGAGAAGATGATCTGGGGACAAAGTTAGGGCAGAAGGAATGGCAGGTGCAAGGGCCTTGGGGCACGAACAGGCCTGGTGCGTGAGAGGCACAGGAGACGGGACTAGCAAGAGCCTGTGTGGCTGGGGCAGGGGGACAGAGGCGTGGCATGGGCCGGCCACAGAGGGGAGCCCGGGCTGGACTTCACGAGCATGTCACGTGTGGCGAAGTGCTGTGGGGGGGCCGGGCCCGGCCACGGTGGGCGGAGGAGCAGCTCCGGGCCGCACAAGTGGGCTGAGCCTCTGCTCTCCGTTCCCACCCCTGCCCGTTGACCAGGAGCCCCGTGTGGGAGGAGGGCCGGGCTTCCGGCTGCCCCAGGCGCGTTCCAGCCACTCCTAAGTCCCAGTTCCCCGGATGTGCGAGGGCCGGCACCCCCAAGAAGTGTCATCACCACGGTCACCACCCATCGAAGCAATTCCCGAACTCTCACTGTGTGCTGGTGCCGGGCCAGCCTCTTGCCCGGGCATCCTCCCCCTGAAGCAGCCCCAGGACTGCCGGGCGGGGAAGCCCGCCTCACAGGTGAGGAGACAGATGCCGAGGCGTCCAAGCAAGATGCTCGCTGGACGTGTCCTGCAGGCAGATTCGAACTCTGGGAAACGTCCTAGCCCTGAGCGCAGGGCTGGCTGGAAGGGCGGACTTGCCCCCCTGAGGGAGCTGGGGTCTTCTTTGGGGGCCGGGATTGGGGTTGGAGGATGCGGGAGAAGCAGAAAGGTCGGCTGCAGGTCAGGAGGGAGGGCAGAGGGGAGGAGGACGGCCGACCATGCAGCCCGAGCGGGAGGCAGTGTGCACTGTTGGCACGGTATGGTTGCGGGCAGGGACGTGTACACACAGTAATGGTGCTTTGCTTTGTTCTTTGTTGAGTAGGAGTCTCACTCTGTCGCCCAGGCTGGAGGGCAGGGCCACGCTCCCGGCCACCGCAGCCTCGACCTGCTGGGCTCCGGCAATCCTACCGCGTTAGCCTTCCGGGTAGCTGCAACTACAGGCACGTGCTACCACGCCTGGCTAGTTGTTGAATTATTGTAGAGACGAGGTCTTGCTGAGTTGCCCGGGCGGGTCTCAAACACTCGGGCTCAGGCAATCCTCTCACCTCTGCCTTCCAAAGTGCCGGGATGACAGGCTGAGCCACTACGCCCGGTCACACGGGTAAAGTGTATGCAGGGATGCGTGCAAACAGGGACACATGCACACACCGGCAAACACGCCCAGGGATGTTGCACACACACAGGTAAACGTGCTCACAGGTGAACATGCACACAGGTAAGCACTTACAGGTAAACATGCACACAGATGAACACACGTGCTCATACTGGGATATCAAAACGCGTGCCCGGGCCAGACGCAGTGGCTCATGCCTGTCCTCCCAGCACTCTGGAGGCTGAGGAGGAAGGATCGTTTGAACCAGGAGTTTGAGACCAGCTTGGGCCACATAGTAAGACCCCACCTCTGCAAAACATTTTAAAAATTAGCTGGGCGAGGTGGCACACACCCGCAGCCCAGCCAATCGGGAAGCCGGGGTCGGAGGATGGTCTCAGCCCAGGAGGTCTAGGGTGTGGAGAGCCACGATTTTGCCACTGCACTGTGGCCTGGGCGACAGGGAGACTGTTTCCAAAAAACATGCATGCACGCCGACATGCACACATCCTCATGAATGCGACACACGATTGCCTTCTGTCCACACGCTGCACACGCACGTGGCCACCAACACGGCACATGTACAAGGCGCCTCACCCAGGCCGTCGGCACGGCTCTCTCAGCAATTTCCACGGTTCACTCTTTCACTCATTCAGGCAACAGACGAGGGTCAAGCCGTGTCGGTGCCAGGCCGGGCGAGGGCCCTGCAGACCCGGCAGGGAGACCTCGGGGCCCCAGCCAGGCTCGTGGTCTGGGGACTGGCTGGGGGGACCTGGGGGCGGGACTGATGGTAAACAATGAACTGAAATCTTGTCTTAGATGTTAGCGTTGTGGGGCACACGTGAGGTCAGTTGTGCACGCATCAATTGTGCACCGGTGAGGAATGGGCTCCTAGCAGCGCCCTCCCCCCAAAGGGCCCTGGCACCCAGGGGTGGCGTTGCTATCCACTGAGCCCTTGCTCCTCTGGGAGCTAAGTCTTTTAGGAGGTCTGTTCCCAGGGCCCTCGAGGGGGAGCCCAGGGTTGCTGGGAGGGGCGGGGCCGGGGCCTAGGGTTTGGTCACATGAGCCCTGGGGAAGGGGTGTGGCCGAGAAGGAAGAGGCTGTGTGACCCCTGGTGGGGAGCCCAGAGGAGCCAGGCGGGGATGAAGTGGGGTCTGCTGCCCACCTCGGCCCCCTCCTGAGCTCCCGGTGGGGGCTACGGCTGCCTCCGCACTGTCTCCTGACTCACCCCCATCCCCGAGCAGGAGGATGCCTTGTGGTCTCTTCACCGCAGGGCCCAGGGCAGGGGTGGGTCAGGGGAGGGGGGAGGCCACAGCGGCCCCTTCCCACCTCCAGCCGCTCCGAGGCGGGTGTGGGCCTGGCGGGGGGGTGGTTCGTCTGTAATATTGGGCTCTGATTACAGAAGCCGCATGTGCTCATCGTGCCAAACACAAACCCGGGTCCCTCCCCAAAGGTAACCTCCCTGCTAACGCGCTCAGAAACCTTTCCAGTCTTTTCTCTCTGCACATCGCATGCACTTTTCATTTTTGCAAAACTGGGACATGCACCACTACTGGTTTGCACGCGGCCACCAGCTCCCAGGAAGACCTGTCACCCGGCACCTCGGCACCTGGAGTCACCACGCCAGTGTGATGGTGAGAACAACCCCGAAAAGGAGACCAGAAGCGCTCCGTCCCTGTGTGCCTGTCGGGGACCCGTCAGCTGTGGCTGTTATTTTTGTCTTTACAGGGATGCAGCCAAACCACGGCCTGGTCAGCCAGTCCTCGGTTATTGGACATAAGGGTTGTTTATGGCCGGGCTCGGTGGCTCCGTCTGTCATCCCAGCACTTTGGGAGGCCAAGGCCGGTGGGCTGCCTGAGCCCGCAGATTCGAGACCAGCCCGGGCAACCGGGTGAGATCTCGTCTCTACAATAAATCAAAACTATTAGGTGGGCATGGCAACCCACGCCTGTGGTTCTGGCTCCTTGAAATGCTGAGGCGGGAGGATGGCCATGAGTGTGCCCCTGCACTCCAAGCCTGGGCGATGGAGTGAGATTCCAACTCAAGAGAAAATAAAGGTTGTTTATTCAAGTCCCCCCTTTCTTGGAGTCGGGGCCTCGCTCTGTCACCCGGGGTAGGGTGCAGCGGCATGCTCATGGTCACCGCAGCCTCGACCCGCTGGGCTCCAGGCGTCCTTCCGCCTCAGCCTCCCAAGAGTCTGGGGCTACAGGCACACGCCACCACGCCCGAATCATGTGTTTATTTCTTTATTCTTTTTGTAGCGATGAGGTTGCACCGTGATGCCCTGGCTGGTCTCAAATCCGGGGCTCAAGCAATCCTTCCGCTTCGGCCTTCCAAAGGGCTGGGATGACAGGCGTGAGCCACGGCCCCCGGCCAGCCTCCCTTAAAGAAGGAAGCTGCAGCGAACATCCTGGCCAAGGAACCTCTACAGATCCTCCATCCTCAATCTTGAGTAATTTCTAGAAAGGCAAGATAAGCACGTGTTGGGACTTGTCTCACATACTACAAAATCGCCCCCCAAAAATGTTCTGATGGTGACACTCTGTGTGGCTTTCCTAGGGCCGCCGTCCACATTACCCCACACCGGATGGCCTGAAGCGACAGACCGGGTGCGGTGGCTCTCACCCGTCACCCCAGCACTTTGGGAGGCCGAGGTGGGAGGACTGCTTGAGCCCAGGAGTTCGAGACCGACTTGGGCAACATAGCGAGACCTCGCCTCTACAAAAGGTCACAGCAAGCTCGCCTGCAGTCCCAGCTACTGGAGAGGCTGAGGAGGGAGGATCGATTGAGCCCAGGCAGTGGAGGCTTCATGGAGCCTCGACCGTACCACGGCACTTCAGCTTGGACCACAGAGTAAGATCCCGTCGCAAAGAAACAAAACCGAGAAATGGGTGAGGTCACAGTTCTTGAGGCCCGGAGTCCCAAATCGGGCTGCTGTCAAGGCCGCACTCTCCGAATATCCCAGGGGGCACGCTCCCTGCCTCCCT
>NW_007235159.1:0-10871 GCF_000164805.1 Carlito syrichta | reverse complement strand
CAAGCTGTTTTGATGATTGTAGCGTTATAGTAAAGTTTGAAGTCTGGTAGTGTGATACCACTGTTTTGTTTTTTGTTTTTTTTTTTTTTTTGCTGAGGATTGTTCTGGCTATTCTTGGAAGTTTCTGTTTCCATATGAATTCCTGCATTGCTTTTTCCAGGTCTGAGAAGAATGTTGCTGGTAATTTGTTGGGTATTGCATTGAATTTGTAGATTGCCTAAGGTAAGATGGACATTTTCACAATTTTGATTCTTCCGATCCATGAGCATGGGATATTTTTCCATTTGTTTGTGTCAACTTTGATTTCTTTGAGCAGTGTTTTGTAGTTTTCCTTGTAAAGGTCTTTCACTTCTCTGGTTAGGAATATGCCAAGGTATTTCAATTTTTTTGTGGCTATTGTGAATGGAATTGTGTTTTTTATTTGGGTTTCTGTTTGTTTATTATTGGTGTAGAGAAATGCGATTGTCTTTTGTACATTTATTTTGTATCCTGAGACATTGCCAAAGGTCTTTATCAGTGTAAGGAGGTTTATGACAGATTCTCTCGGGTTTTCAAGGTATTGTTTTTTTTATTTTCAGCGATTTTGAGTTCCTTGTAGATCCAGGATGTTAAGCCTTTGTCAGACCTGGTGTTGGCAAATATTTTTTCCCCAGTCTGTAGGGTGTCTCGCTGCTCTCTTGATAGTTTCTTTGGCTTTGCAGAAGCTTGTCGGTTTAATAAGGTCCCACTTGTCTCTCCTCTCTCTGATGGCCTGTGGGTTTTGGGTTTTGTTCAGGAATTGGAGGCCAGTTCCGATTTCCATGAGGGCATATCCTTCATTTTCTAAGGTTCTTATGGTTTGAGATTTTACATTTAGGTCTCTGATACATTTGGAGTTAACTTTGTGCATGGGGATAGGTAGGGGATCTGTTTCAAACTTCTGCATGTGGTCAGCCAGTTTTCCCAGCACCATTTACTGAATAGGTTCTCCTCTCCCCAGTGGTAGGTGGTGGAGGGTTTGTCGAAGATGAGTTGGTTGAAAAATTGTGGTTTTTGCTTCTGGAATCTCAATTCTATTCCATTGATCTATATGCCTGTTCCTATACCAATACCAAGCTGTTTTGATGATTGTAGCTTTGTAGTAAAGTTTGAAGTCTGGCAATGTGATATCACCTGCTTTTTTTTTTTTTTTTTTTTTTTTGCTGAGGATTGTTCTGGCTATTCTTGGATGTTTGTGTTTCCATATGAAATTCTGTGTTGTTTTTTCTAGGTCTGAGAAGAATGTTGCTGGTAATTTGATGGGTATTGCATTGAATTTGTAGATTGCCTTAGGTAAGATGGACATCTTCACAATGTTGATTCCTCCAATCCATGAGCATGGGATATTTTTCCACTTGTTTGTGTCATCTTTGATTTCTTTGAGCAGTGTTTTGTAGTTTTACTTGTAAAGGTCTTTCACTTCTCTGGTTAGGAAGATGCCAAGGTATTTCATTTTTTTGTGGCTATTGTGAATGGAATTGTGTTTTTATTTGGGTTTCTGATTGTTTATTATTGGTGTAGAGAAATGCGATTGTCTTTTGTATATTTATTTTGTAATCTAAGACTTTGCCAAAGGCCTTTATCAGTGTAAGGAGATTTTTGACAGATTCTCTTGGGTTTTCAAGGTATACAATCATATCATCTGCAAAAAGGGATAACTTGACTTCCGCTTTTCCTATTTGAATACCTATGATTGCCTTGTCTTCTCTGATTGCTCGAGCCAGGACTTCCAATACTATATTGAACAGGAGGGGTGAGAGTGGGCATCCTTGTCTTGTTCCAGTTTTCAGGGGAAATGGTTCTAATTTTTGTCCATTTAGAAGTATGCTGGCTGTGGGTTTCTCGTAGATGGCTTTTACTATTTTGAGGTATGTTCCCCGTATGCCTAGATGTTCAAGGGTTTTTATCAAGAAGAGGTGCTGGATTTTATCATAAGCTTTTTCTGCATCTAATGATATAATCATGTGGTTTTTGTTTTACCTTGCTTCGGTATCAATGTGATGTTGACTTTGTGAAATGATTTGGGGAGCATTCCATCTTTTTCAATCGCCTGGAATACCTTCAGTAGGATTGGTATCAGCTCCTCCTTAAATGTCTTGTAGAATTCTGCTGGAAAGACATCTGGGCCAGAGCTTTTTTTTGTAGGAAATTTTCTTATTACGTAGTCGATATCCTTGATTGTTATTGGTCTATTTAGAGTCTCAATTTCTTCTTGTTTCAACTTAGGTAGGTTGTGTGATGTCTGAAAGTCCTCCATTTCCTTAATGTTTTCAAGTTTGTTTCCATACAAGTGTACGTAGTAGTCTCTAATGATCTTTTGTATTTCTTCAGGGTCAAATGTAACTTCATCTTTTGTGTTACTGGTTGTGCTTATTTGGTTTTTCTCTCGTTTTTTCTTGGTCAGTCTAGTGAGGGAACCATCAATCTTGTTTATTCTTTCGAAGAACCAACTTTTTGTTTCATTGATTTTTTGTATTATCTTTTTGTTTCTATGTCCTGGATTTCAGCTTTTATTTTGGTGATCTGGATTCTTCTGCTGAAATTAGGGTTTCTGTAGTCTCATTTTTTCAGCTTCTTTAGGTGGTTTGTTAGGTTGTTAATTTGTGTTCCTTCCATTTTCCTCATGTGTGTTTGTAGGGATATAAATTCCCCTCTTATTACAGCTTTTAAGGCGCCCCAGAGATTTTGGTGAGATGTTTCTTCATTTTCATTTGTTTCCAGGTATCTTTTGATCTCTGTTTTGATTTCATCATTGACCCAGGAGTTGTTTAGCATTATGCTGTTTAGTGTCCATGTCTTTGTGGGTTTTGGGGGGACCTTGTTGGTGTCAATGTTTATTTTTATTCCACTGTGGTCTGAAAAGGTGCATGGTAGAATTTCAGTCCTTTTAAATTTTTACTTATGCTTGATTTGTGTCCGATTATATGGTCGATCTTAGAATATGTTCCGTGTGGTGATGAGTAGAATGTGTATTCTGTGGTCTTTGGATGGAGTGTTCTACAGGTATCAATTAAGTCCTAAAAGATAAACAATTTCCATTTGGTCCAGAGTCTCATTGAGGTTCCGGATCTCCTTGCTGATTTTTTGTCCTGATGATCTGTCTAGGGTGGTGAGTGGTGTATTAAAGTCCCCAGTTATGATGGTGTTAGAATCAATGTCTTTCTTTAGTTTTCCTAGAAGTTGCTTTATGAAAGCTTGGCACACCTATGTTGGGGTGCATATATGTTTAGGATAGATATTTCTTGTTGATGGAGTGAACCTTTTATCATTATGTAGTGGCCCTCTGTATCTTTTTTAATTTTTGATAGCTTAAATGGTATTTTGTCTGAAATTAGGATCGCGATTCCTCCTTTCTTTTGTGTTCCATTCACCTGAAAATTTGTTTCCCATCCTCTTACTTTGAGTCTGTGTATATCCTTTCTAGTGAGATGGGTCTCTTGCAGGCAGTATATTGTGGCCTGGTGATATTTTATCCATTTTGTCATTCTATGTCTTTTCAGTGGTGCGTTTAGGCCATTCACATTCAGGCTAATTATTGAAATGTGAGAGTTTGTCCCTATCATGGAGTTCTTATTGAGTTGCTGTTCTTCCGCTTGGTTTTTTTCTTTTTTTCTTTTTGTCTTTCTTTTGGCTTTGGGGTTGGTTCGTGTATATTTTATTCTTTTCCCTGTACTCTTGTGAAGAACGTTGTTCTTTTTTCCTTTTCTTCTGTGTTTAGTATTTTCTTAAGTATTTCATGTAGAGGTGGTTTGGTGGCTGCATAAGTTTTTAGGGATTGGATATCTTGGAAAGATTTTAATTCTCCTTGGCTGATGAAGCTTAGCTTGGCTGGGTAGGTTATTCTTGATTGAAATTGTTTATCTTTTAGGACTTTGAAGATAGGGCTCCAAGCTCTCCTAGTCTGCAGGGTTTCTGTAGATAAATCTGGTGCTATTCTGATTGGTCTTCCATGGTAGGTGATCTGTCCTTTTTCTCTTGCTGCCTTTAGGATTTTTTCTTTTGTGCCTACTTTGTTTAGGCGAATTATGACGTGTCTAGGAGTTGGTCTTCTCATTTTTTGTCTTGCAGGGGTTCTCTGAATCTCTTGTGCTTGAGTTTTTGCATCACTGATTAGATAAGGGAAGTTTTCTTGAATGATCTCATGGAAAGTTTGTCCCAATGTGGTCTCTGTTTCTCTTTCTGCCTCAGGGAGTCCGATTACTCTTAGGATAGGCCTCTAGAGGTAGTCACTCATCTCTTGAAGGTTTTGTTCTGTCTTTTTGAGCTTATTTTCTGTGTTTTTAAGATTTTGGGTTATTTCTATATTTTGGTCCTCAAGCTCTGAGATTCTTTCTTCTGCTTGGGTAATTCTACTTTCCATGCTTATCAGTTTGTTATTTATTTCATTCACAGTATTCTTTATTACGGTTATCTCAGATATCAGCTCCTTCCTAGTTTCTTCTTGTGTCTCCTCAATTCTTTTTAATCTCTCCATTATTGTCTTGATATCTACACTTGCAGTTTGAGACCCTTCATTCAGGGGGCTTTTCTTTGTTTGCATTCCAAAGTCAGTTTTCTCAGTGTCTGCCCTCCCAGGCTTCTGGGAGAGAACCATACTCTTCTTTTGGTTTTTCTTCATTTCTGTAGATTTTTCTCCCTCTTCCCTTTCCCTCCCCTTCTTCAATTCTGTTTGTGAGGGAAGGTGGTGTTGCTTTTATTTCTCTTCTGCAATGTCCTATTCTTCCTTATGAGGGTCTTCTGGCTTTTTTCCCTTTTCCTTCTGCTTTACAATCTGTCTATTCAGCAGTATGTAGTCTTGGTCCCTAGATTTAAAAAGGGGGCTTATAAAAGAGGAAAATAATGGAGTAAAGGGGGTCAATAGGGAGTTAGAAAGAGAGAAGTTCGAGAGGGAAAACAGATATACATACCAACTATCAGGTGAGAAAGAGACAGGGCTGGGAAGAAGTGAAGAAAGACACATAGGAAAGATTCCCTAAAGAGTACTGATACGTCTGGGCAGCGAGACCTCATCTCTACAATAAATAAAAAAATCAGCCAGGCATGGTAGTGCGTGCCTTTAATTCTGGCTACTCGGAAGGCTGAGGCAGAAGGATTGCCGGAGTCCAGCAGGTCGAGGCTGCAGTGGCCGGGAGAGGCCACTGCACTCCAGACTGGGTGACTGAGTGAGACTCCAACTCAAAAAAAAAAAGAGTACTGATAGCTACACAGAGACAGGCCAATAAAATCAAGGGACAGTGTAAGTCAGAAGGTAAACAACACATGTGATCTTACCCAACAGTTACAATGATAAAATCATAAGTCAAAATAAGCGATCAGACTAAAGTCACTTCTCTGATCTCCAATTCCGGCCTCTCCCTTTTGTTTTTCGTTGTAGCATAGCGGTGGGGCTTTGTCTTCTGTTTCGCGCCATTGCCTTAGGAACTGAGGTAAAGTTTGTTGATAGGTGGGCAGGGCAATGGAAGTCTCTGCCTGGAGAATGGCAAGGTAGTTTAAGCAGATCTGTTTTTCTCTGCTTGTCTCGGTCCCCCAGCTTGGGGTCTCGCGCTGAGTGCCTCAGCCAGGGTGGGCCCAGAGTTCCAGAGCTCCAAAGCTCCAAAGGGCAGGCGGTGGGTGGTGAGAGTGGCCCTGGGCCTCCTGCAGGTTACTTTAGCCAGGAATGGAACCGGTGTCTCTGAGGGGTGGATGCCCAGAGCCTTCCTGTGTGACCAGTGGCTTGGTGCCAGGTGCCAGGCTGGAGACAATGCAGCCGGGGAGGGAGCTGGAGGGGGCTGGGACCCAAGACGCCCATGCATGCAGTGGAACAGCAGCAGCAGGGGGCCTCAATATCTGGGCTTAGGAAATGAGGAAAAGTTTGTTGATAGATGGGCGGGGCAATGGAAGTCTCTGCCTGGAGAATGGCGAGGCAGTTTAAGCAGATCTGTTTTTCTCTGCTTGTCTGGGTCCCCTGGCTTGGGGTCTCGCACTGAGTGCCTCAGCCAGGGTGGGCCCGGAGTTCTAGAGCTCCAAAACTCCAAGTGGTAGGCAGTGAGCAGTGAGAGTGGCCCTGGGCCCTCTGCAGGGTACTTCAGCCAGGAATGAGACCGGTGTCTCTGAGGGACAGGTGCCCAGAGCCTCCCAGTGTGACCAGCGGCCTGGTGCTGGGTGCCGGGCTGAAGACAATGTAGCCGGGGAGGGAGCTGGAGGGGGCTGGGACCCAAGACGCCCACGCACGCAGTGGAATAGCAGCAGTGGGGGGCCGCAGTATCTGGCCCTGCATGGAACCGAAGTTCCCAGGGCCTGGCACCAGCACTGCTGGTGGTGGGCTGGGGGATGGGGGAAGAGAAGTAATAGCCTTTTTGGGAACTCACATTCAGAGAATCTCACCAGTTCACCTATGCCATCACCATCCAGTTATTTTCTATGATGGATACCCCTGTAAATAGCCTTCTTCTTTATGGGTGCCCCATTAATTATCCTTCCTTTCTTATGTGTGACCCTGTGACTCGCCCTCCTCTGTAATGGATACAATTGTGATTGGTTCTCCTCTATGTTCGGTGCTTCAGTGATTGGCTCTCCTCTATAATGGGTGTCCTAGTTACTGGCATCTATCTGAGATGGGTGCCTCAGGTTTATCTCTCTTCTATGATGGTTGTACCAGAGACTAGCCCTCTATGATGAGTGCCTCAGAGTCTACCTGACATCTGTTATATCACCCTATATGTTGTATCATCAGTGAATGAGATTTTTCTGTGTTGACTACACAATCACTAGGACTCTTCTTTGATGCGTGTTCCAGCTATCGGGCCTTGTCTGTGATGAGTTCCCCAGTGACTGACCCTCTTCTGTGATCAGTGTCCCACTCCTTAGACTTTCTTCTAATTAATGCATCAGAGACTGGCACTCCTCTAGGATGGCTGCCTCATTTTCTAGCCCTGTTCTGTAATACATGCCTCAGTGACTGGCTTTCTTCTGTGATTGGTGCCCAATTGGCTAACCCATCTCTCTAATGGGTGCCCCAGTGACTAAGCCTCTTCTTAATGTGTACCCTGGTGACTGCTCTTCCTCTATGATGGATGTGTCAGTGACTAGCTCTGCTCTGTGATGGGTGCCTCAGTGACTCTGCCTCTTCTTTGATAGGTGTCTCAGTAACTGTCTCTTCTTTGTGATGAGTATCTCACTGGTATTGCCTCCTCTATGATTGCCATCACCATTGCTGGCCTTTCTCTCTGATAGGAACCCCTTGATTATCCTCTCCTAATGGTTGTCCCAGTGACTGACACTCCTCTGTGATTGGTGTCTCAGTGATTGGGACTCTTCCATAATGCCTGTCTCAATGACTGGCCCTCCTTTGTATTAGGTGCCACAGTGAGTGGCTCTTCCCTTATGATTGTTCAAGTGAATGGTTCCCCTCTCTCATGGGTGCCCTATTGAGTATCCCTCCTCTGTGATCAGTACACCTGTGACTGACTATAATATATATACCTAAGATAGGTCCTCTTTTCTAATAGGTACCACAATGATTGACCTTCCTACGTGATTGGTGTCCCAGTGATTGACCTTCATCCATAATGGATGTCCAAGTGACCTACCCTCCTCTGTGATGGGTGCCCAGTGTCTGACTGTTTTCTGTGATGTGTGCCCCATTGACTGACTCTCTTTTGTTATTGTTGTTCCAGTAACTGACTTTCCTCTCTCATAGGTGCCTCAATGAGTAGTCTTTTATGGTGATGAGTTCCCCAGTGACTGGTTCAGCTCTTTTCATACGTGCTTCCGTGAGTTACTCCTGTCTTTTGATAACACAATAGTGCCCTCATCTATAATGGATGCCCCATTAGCTCACAATCCTCTGTGATGGGTGACCCATCATCAGGCTTTCCTTTGTGATGAGCATCTGAATGTCTACCTCTGTGATCAGAGTCCCAGTGAATGTCGTTCCTCCATAATAGTTGCCACTGTGACTAGCCCTCCTCTTTGATGTGTGTCCCACATACTGTGCCTCCACCATAATTTGTGCCCAAGTGGCTTCTCCTCCTGTGTGATGGGAGTCCATATGACTGGTCCAATTGTGTGGTGGGTCACCCAGTGACTGGTCTGCCTCTGTAAAGTTTGTCACAGTGATTGTCCTTGCTCCATGTTTGGTTCCCCAGTGTCTGACTCTTCTCTTTTTTTTTTTGAGTTGGAGTCTCACTCTGTCGCCCAGACTGGAGTGCAGTGGCTGGCTCTGGCCACCGCAGCCTCGACTTGCTGGGTTCCGGTGATCCTTCCGCCTCAGTCTTCCCAGCAGCCGGAATTATAGGCATGTGCTACCATGCCAGGCTGATTTTTTGATTTATTGTAGAGATGAGGTCTCGCTGCCCAGGCAGGTCTCGAACCCGCAGACTCAGGCAATCCACTCACCTCAGCCTCCCAAAGGCGCGGGATTACAGGCTGAGCCACCGAGCCCGGCTTCTGACTCTTCTTTTTAAGGGGGCCGTAGTGACAAGCCTTCTTCTGTGACGAGTGTCTCAGTGAATACCTTTCTTCTGTGATGTGAGCCTTTGTGACTGGCTCTTCTCTGTTACAGGTGCAACAGTGACTGCCCCTTCTCTATGATGGGTTCCCTAATGACTGGAACATCTGTGTGATGGGTGTCATGGTGAATGTCCTTCATCTGTGATGCTTGTCCTAGTGAATAGTAATCCTCCAAAATTGGCTACCCGTTAATAGTTCTCCTGTGATGGGTGGTCTAGTAACTGACCTTCCTCTGTGTTTAGTGACCCAATTTTTGGTCCTCCTCCATTAAGGGTTAGCCAGTGATTGGTACTCAGTTACTGGCCTTCCTCCATAATGGTAGCCCTGGTAACTAGTTCTCCTCTTTGATGGGTGTCCAACATATTGTGCTGCCTCCCTAATGGGTGCCCTATTGACTGGTCCTTCTTTGTGATGGGTGGCCTAGTGACTGGGCCTTCTCCATAATGTGTGCTCCAGTAACTGTTCCTCCTTCATGATTGGTGCCCTAGTAAATAGCCTTCATAAATGACATGTGCCCCAATGGCTAGACTTCCACTGTGATGGGTGTCTCATTTACTGGGCCTCTTCTATAATGAGTGCACCAGTGGTGGGTGTCCCAATGACTGCCCACCTTTTGTGATGGGTGCCACAGTGACTAGTCCTCTTCTGTGATATGTCCCTATAACTAGTCCTACTCCAAAATGTATGCTCTAGTGGCTAGACCTCCTCCATAATGGGAATCCAGGTTTTGGACCTCTCAATAATGTGTGCCACAGTGACAGGCTCTACTCTGTGGTGAATGCCCCAATGACTCGTCATCTTCCATAATAGATGAGCCATGGACATGGCCTCCTCAATGATGGGTGCCCCACAAATAACCCACTTCTGTGATGGACGACCAGTTATAAGCCCTCTTCCAAAACTGGTACCCCAATGATTCACCATCTCTGTGATCAGGGCCACAGTGATTTGCCCTCCTCAGTAATGGGTGTTTCAGTAATTGTCCCTCCTCCTTATTTAGTGCCCCAGTGACTTCTATCATTTTTGATGTGTGCCTCAGTGAATGTCTCTCCTCTAATGGGTGTCTCAGTGACTTGCTCTACTTTGAGATAGATGACTCACCGACCATGACTCCACTTTAATGGGTTGCAAGTGAATGGTCATCCTGTGGGATGGGTGCTCCAGTGATAGGCCCTCATTTGTGATGGTTGTCCCAGTGAATACACCTCTTAAAACATTTGTGCCTCAGTTGCAAGTTCCCCTCTGTGATAGATGACCAGTGACTGGATCGCCTCCAAAATGGTTGCCCCAGTGATTTGCCCTTCTCTTTGATAGGCTCCCCCATGTCTGGATTTCCTTTGTGATTAGTATCTCGGTGACTGGGTCTCCTTCTTATGGGTGCCCCAGTTAATCTTTCTCCTCTATAATTGATACCCAGTTCCTGGGCTTCTCCATAATGTGTGCCCCAGTGACTAGCTGTCCTGTGTGATGATTGTCCCACTTACTGAACCTCCTTCATAATGGTTGCCTCAGTAACTGACCCTTATTAGTGATAGATATCTCAGTGATGGTCTCTTCTATAATGTCTTCCTCAGTAACTGGGTCTCTCCTGCCTGTGATTGGTGTCCCAGTGACTGACCTTCATATATGATGTGTGACACAGTACTATCCATCTTCTGTGATGGGTGTCACAGTGACTGGTCCTCCTTCATAATGGGTGTTCCATTTACTGGGCATCCTCTGTAATTGGTCTCTCAGTAAATGGTCCTTCAAAAGAAGTCCCAAATGACTAGTCCTCCTCTTTGATGGGTGTTCCAGTAAATTGGTCTTCTCCTTAATTGGTGTCCCAGTGACTAGCCCTCCTCTGTGATGTGTGACCCAGGGACTGGCTCTCCTCTGTGATAAATTCCCCAGTGTACTCGTGACTAGTCATCTTATGTGAAGTATACCCCAGTTTCAGGCACTCTTCTGAAATGGGAGTCCCAGTGACTGATCCTTTTCCATTATTGGTGCCCTAGTGACTGTCCCTGCTCTGTTATGGGTGCCATGGTAATAAGCCCTCTTCTTTGATGTGTATCCTAGAAAATAGCCTTCCCCTGTCATTTGTGCAATTGTGAATGTCCTTCCTCTGTGATGGGAGCCAAAGGGTTGGATGTGCATAGTAATGTATGTGCTAGTGAAGTCCCTTCCCTCTGTGATTGGCGCCCTAACGATTGGCCTCATCTGTGAAGGTTTAACTGGTGTTTAGCCCACATGCAAATTAGTTCTTCAGTGACTAATCATCTTCTCATATGAGTGTTTCACATACTGGGCCTCCGCTATATCGGGTGTTAAGTGACTGTTCCTCCTTTGTGATATGTTTTCCAGTGACTAGTGCTCCTCCA
>NW_007235158.1:0-15727 GCF_000164805.1 Carlito syrichta | reverse complement strand
GCTAACTGCCTAGCAACCTATCTAGTTAGCTAGCCGACTTAACTAGGTAACTTAACTAGCTAGCTAGCTGACATAACTAACTGACTTAACTAGCTAGCTATGTAGCTATCCATCTGAATTAAGTAGCTGTAATAAGTAGCTAGCCAGCTGTCTAGCCTTCTGACTTAAGTAGCTTTTTAAATGGCTAGCAAACTGGCTAGCTGACTTACGAAGGTGACTTAACTAGCTAGCCAGTTGGTTAATCAGCTGAATTAACTAGTTGATTGACAAGCTAGGCAGCTGGCCAGCCAGGTGACTAAAGTAGCTGACTCAGCTAGCTATCCAGCTGGCTAGCCTGCTGAATTAACTAGCTCTTTACCTCTCTAGCCACCAGGATAGCCAACTGACTAAACTAGCTGACTTAATTAGCTAGTCAGCTGGCTAGTAAAGCGACTTAACTCGGTCACCACCAGCTATCCAGCTGGCTCTGTAGCTAAATTAACTAGGTGACTTATTTAGCTAGCCAGCTGTCTAGCCAGCTGACTTAACTAACAAGTTACCTAGCTAGCCAACTGGTTAGTGAGCTGACTTAACTAGGTGACTTAACTAGTCAGCCAGCTGGCTAGACAACTGGCATAACAAGCTAGCTACCTAGCTAGCAAGTTGGCAAGCCAGCTGACTTAACTAGATGACTTAACTATTTAGCCAGCTGCTAGCCAGCTGGCTAATTGCCTAGTTACCTAGTTAGCCAGTAGGCTAGTCAGTTGACTTAACTAGCTGACTTAACGAAGTAGCCTGCTGGCTAGCCAGGTGACTTAACTAGCTGACTGAAATAGCTGGCTTTCTTGCCAGTCAGCTGATGAACTATCTTGCTATATAGCTAGCCAGCTGACTAGCCAGCCGACTTAACTAGGTGACTTAACTAGTTAGCCTGCTGTCTAGTGAGTTGACTTAAGTAGCAAGATACCTAGCTAACAAACTGGGAAGTTAGCTGACTTAACTAGGTGTTTTAACCAGTTAGCCAGCGGTCTAGACAGGTGACTTAACAATCAACCTACCTAGATAGCCAGCTGTCTAGCCACCTGACTTAACTAGGTGACTTAATTACCTTTCCAGCTGACTAGCTGGCTTACCTAACTGCCTAGCTACCTTGCTAGCTAGATGGATAGCCAGCTAACTTAACTAGCTAGCTACCTTCGAAGCTCGCTAGCTTGCCAGCTGACTTAACTACCTAGCTAACTAGCTGGATAGTGAAGCTGATGTATTACTTAACTATATATCTAAATGACTAGCCAGCTGACAAATCTAGCTAACTACCCAGCTATGCAGCTGGCTAGCCAGCTGACTTAACACGCTGAAATAATTAGCAAGAAAGCTGACTTAACTAGCTGACTTAAACAGCTAGCTACCAACTAGCCAGCTGGTTTAACTAGTGGCTCAACTGGCTAGCTACATAGCTAGCTATCTAGTTAGCCAACTGACTTAACTAGCTGACTTAGCAAGCTAGCTAGCTGACGTAATTAGCTGACATATATAGCTAGCTACCTAGCTAGTAGCTGACTTAAATAGTTAGCTAAATAGCTAGCTATCTAGGTAACTAGCTGACTTAAAAAGTTAGGTGCCTAGCAGTCAGCTGATTAAACAGCTAACTAGTTTGCTTATTAGTTATCTAACGTGCTAGCTAGGTGACTTAATCATCTCAAGTTGGTTGGGTGATGCAAGCAGCTGACTTAACTCGTTAGCTAACTAGCTAGCTAGACGACACATTGGGCTATCTTAATTCATTAGCTAACTAGCTAGCTAACCTAGTCAACCAGCTGACTCAACCAGTTTGCTAACTAGCAAGTTAGCTGACTCAATCAGCTGGCTTAACCCATTAGGTACCTAGCTAGCTAGCTGACTTAACCAGTTGATTAAAATAGAAAGCTTAGTTAACTAACCAACTTAGCTAGCTGACTTAAATACTCATCTAGCTGATTTAACTGGCTGACTTAACTAGCTTCCTAACTGACTTAACTACCTGAATTAAATACATAGCTAACTATTTAACTTGCTGATTAACTAGCTGACTTTAATTAGCTAACTAGTTAGGTAGCAGACTTAAGTAGCTGATTTAAATAGTTAGCTAACTAGTGAGCTAGCTGACTTACATAGCTGACTTACCTTGCTAGCTGGTTAGCTACCTGACTTACCTAGCTGACTTAACTAGTTGGCTAACGAGATAGCTAGCTGACTTAACGAGTTGGTTAATGAGTTAGATAACTGTTTTAAATAGTTGGTAAATAAGTTAACTTTCTGAATTAACTAGTATAACGAGATAGCTAGGTGACCAAACATGTCAGCTGATTTTTGGTCGACTATTTAGCTGGTATAACACGTTCGCTGCTTACTCAGCTGACTTGTTAGCTGGTTTAACAAATTGGCAGACTAGTCGGCCGAATAGTTAGCTGGGTTAACTAATTTACTGAAGATTTGGCCCATTAGTTTGCTCGGTTAACTAGTTGGCTGGCTTGTTTGCAGATCTAACTAGTCGGCCAACTATTTAGCTGAACTAACTTGTCGGCTTTTAAGTTGTCTGAAAATTGGGCTGATTGATTAGCTGACAACTAGTTGACTGTCTAGTCGGATGACAGATTAGCTGACTTAACTAGTTGGCCAGTGAGTGAGACAACAGGTGAGCTGATTTAACTAGCCTGCCTGCAAGTTAACCGATAGGTGAGCTGACTTCACTAGCAGGCCAGAGAGTGAGGCGATTGGTCAGCTGACTTAACTAGTCGGCCAGTGAGTGAGCTGACTGGTAAGCTGACGTTAGTAGGCATGCAGAGTGAGCATACTGGTCTGAAGACTTAAGTAGTTGGCTGGTAAGTGAGTCAGCCAGTGAGCCGACTTAACAAGTCAGCTGACGAGTGAGCTGATGGGTGAGCTGCCTTAACTTGTCTGCTGGAGAATGAGCCAACAGGTGAGCTGACTTAACTAGTCAGCTGGTGAGCAAGCTGACTAGTTAGCTGACCTATTGGCCTGGAAGATAGCCGACAAGACAGTTGACCTGATGGCTGGAAAGCAAGAGGACTAGTTTGTTGACCGGTTAGCAGGCGACTGAGTTGACAAGTTAACTGACCTGATGGACAGTGAGTGAGCCCACTAGTTAGCTGACCAGCTAACTGAGTTGCTAGCCAACTAGTTAGCTAAGTAACTAGCTGATTTGCTAGCTGACTTACCTAGCTAGCTGATTAGCTAGTTGGCTAGCTAGCTGACATAACTAGCTAGAAAACAAGTTATATACCTGTCTAGCTAGCTGACTCAACTAGCTAGCTAACTGGCTCGTTAGCTGGCAAGCTGACTCAACCATCTTTCTGCCTAGCTAGTTGATTAGCTAGCTTACTTAACTAGCTAGATTACTAGCAAGCTGACTAGATAGCTGAGTTAACTAGCTAGCTGAATAGTTAGCTAACATGGTAGCTGACTTAATTAGCTAGCTGGCTAGCTAGCTAACTTAACTAGCTCACTAGCTAGTTGGCTGGCTATCTAGTTAGTAGCTGACTTAACTAGCTAGTAACTCGGTTGGATAGACGGCTAGACAGCAGGCTTAAATAGCTAGATACATGGCTGGCTGGCGGGCTAGCCAGCTGGCTAGCCAGTCAGCTTAAATAGTGAACTGCCTGACTGGACAGTCAGATAGTCAGCCAGCTTAACTAGCAAGTCACCCTGCTGGTAGGCTGGCTAACCAGTCAGCTTATTAGCTGGTCACATACCTGACCAGCCTGCTAACGAGCTGCCTTAACTTGCCAGTCACCTAGCTAGCCAGCCGACATACCAGCTGACTTAACTTACTGACTTAACTAGATAGTCATCTGGCTAGCCACCTGGCTTAACTAGCTAGCCACCTAGCTAGGCATCCGGCTAGCCAGCCCACTTAACTCACTGATTTAAATAGCTAGTGAGCCAGCTAGCCAGCTGACTTAATTGCCTAGCTACCTACCTAGTCATCTGACTAGCCAGCTGACTTAATTAGCTGACATAAACAGCTAGCAATCTGGCTAGCCAATTGACTCAATTAGCTGACTTAACTAGTTAGCCAGCTGGCTAGCCAGCTTACTTAACTAGCTAGCTATCCTGCTAGGCACCTGGCTAGCGAGTTGACTTAAATGACTTAACTAACTAGCCAGCTGACTTAACTAGCTGATTTAACTTGCTGTCTACCTAGCTAGCCAGCTGATTTAATAAGCTGATGTAACTAGTTAGCTACCTATCTAGCTATCATATAGCTAGCTGAAATCACTAGCTGAATTAACTAGAAAGCTAGCTGACATATCTAGCTGCTGTAACTAGCTAGCTACCTAGCAAGCCAGCTGACTTAACTAGCTGAAATAAATAGCGAACCAGCTGGTTACTCATCTGACATAACTAGCTTTATTTTTATTATTACTTTTTTGGGTTGAAGTCTCACTCTGTTGCCCAGACTGGAGTGCAGTGTCTGCTCCCAGCCACCACAGCCTCGACCTGATGGGCTCTGGTGATCCTTCTGCCTCAGCCTTCCGAGTAGCTGAAATTACAGGCATGCACTACAACACTCAGCTGATTTTTTTATTTATTGTAGAGATGAGGTCTCGCCGCCCAGGTGGGTCTCAAACCTGCAGGTTCTGGCAATCCACTCACCTCAGTCTCACAAAAGCGTGGGATTACTGGCTGAGCCACTGAGCCTGGGCCATAACTAGCTATCTAACTAGCTAGCCAGCTGACTAAACAACTACTTAACGAGCTGACATAACTAGCTAGCCAGCTGTTACCCAGCTGACTAAGCAAGCTGACTTAACTAGTTGGCCAGCTGTCTTGCTGACTGACTTAATTGCCTAGCTACCTAGCTAACCTGAAGCCTAGCCAGCTGATTTAGCTAGCTGACTTAACGAAGTAGAGAGCTGGCTAGCCAGCAGATTTAACTAGCTAGTTACATAGCTAGACAGCTGGATAGCCAGCTGACTTAACTAGCTGACATAACTATATAGCCTGATGAATAGCCAGCTGACTGAACTAGCTACCTACCTTCATAGCCCGCTGGCTTTCCATCTGACTTAAATACCTAACTACCTAGCTAACCTGCTGGCCAGCGAGCTGACAACTAGCTAATTTAACAAGCTAGAAACCAAGCCAGCCAGCTGACTTAACTAGTTGACTTAAGTTGCTAGTTGTGTAGCTGGCCAGCTGGCTGGCCATTTTATTTTACTAGCTGACTTAACCAGCTAGCCAGTTGACTGGCCATTTGACTCAACTAGCAGACATAAGTAGCTAGCCAGCTGGCTGGCCAGCTGAATTAAATAGCTGACATAACCAACTAGCCAGCTGTATATCCAGCTGACTTAACTAACTGAATTAACCAACTAGCCAGCTAACTAGCCAGCTGACTCAACTAGCTGACTTAACAAGCTAGACAGCTGACTGGCCGGCTGAATTAACTAGCTCTCTACCTAGATCCTAGCTGTCCAGCCAGCAGACTTAACTAGCTGAGTTAATTAGCTAGACAGTGGACTAGTTAACTGACTTAAGCAGCTTGCTACCTAGCTAGCCAGCTGGCTAGTCAACTGACTTAACTTGCTGACTTAGATAGCTGGCCTGATTGCTAGTCAGCTGAATTAACTCGCTTGCAATATAGCTAGCCAGCTGTGTAGTCAGCTGACTTAACTAGGTGACTTAATTTGCTAGCCAGCAGGCTAGATGCTGACTTAACTATCTAGCTACCTAGCTAGCCAGCTAGCTTAACTGGGTGACTCTACTAGTTAGCCAGATGATTAGCAGGCTGACTTAATTTCCTAGCTACCTAGCAAGCCAGCTGGATTGTGAGTAGACTAACTAGCTATCTACCTACGTAGCCTGCTGGCTTGCCAGCTGACTTAACTACTGAGCTACTTGGCTAACCAGCTAGCAAGTGAGCTGACTTAACTAGGTCATTTAACTAGCTAGCTAACTGTCTAGGCCACTGACTTAACTACCTAGCTACCAAGCTAGGTAGCTGGCTAGGCAGCTGACTTAACTCGCTGACTTAACTAGCTAGCAAGCTGACTTAACTAGCTAGCTACCTAGCTAGCTAACAAATAGCTATCTGACTTACCTAACTTACTTAACTAGCTAGCTAACTGACATATCTACCTGACTTAACTAGCTAGCTGCCTAGCTAGCCAGCTGACTTATCTATCTGAAAAAACTAGCTAGCCAGATGGCTAGCCATCTGACTTAACTAGCTTTTTAACTACCTAACTAGCTGGATAGCCAACTGACTTAACTAGCTGACTTAATTAGCTAGCCAGTAGGTTGTCAGCAGACTTAAGCTGACAGAACCAGCTATTCAGCTAGTTAGCCAGCTGACTTAATTAGCTGGCAACCTATCTAGCCAGCTGGCTAGACAGCTGACTTACATAGCTGACTTAAGGCTGAAAGCTGGCAAGTCGGCTCATTTAACTAGCTAGCGACCTACCTAGTCAGCAGGCTAGACAGCTGACTTAACTAACTGACTTGAACAGCTAGCCTGCTGTCTAGCAAGCTGAATTATCTAGCTAGCTACCTGCCTTCCAGCTGGCTAGACAGTTGAATAAATTAGCTGACTTTACCAGCTAGCCAGTTGGCTAGCCAGCTGACTTATCTCATTGACATCACTAGCTAGCCAGGTAGCTATCTATCTGACTTAACTAGCTAGTTCCTTTGCCAGTTGGCTTGCCAGCTCTCTTAACTAGCTGAGTTAACCGCTTGCCAGCTGCCTAGCAAACTGACTTAACAAGATCAATAACTAGCTAGTCAGCTGGCTAGCAAGCTGACTTAACTAACTGACTTAACTAGCTAGCTACCTCGCTAACCAACTGACTTAAATAGATAGCTATCTAGCTAACTACATAGCTAGCTAGCTGACTTAAATAATTAGCTAACTATCTAGCTTCCTAGCTAACAAGGTGACTTAAATAGTTAACTGCCTAGCTACCTAGCTGACTTAACCAGCTTGCTAACTAGTTAGCTTACTCGTTTTCTAACGTGCTAGCTAGCTGACTTAATCATCTCACTTACCTTGTTAGACAACGAGCTAGCTAGCTGACTCAACCAGCTGACTTCTCTCTTTAGCTAACCAGCTAGTTAGCTGACTCATCCAGCTGACTTAACGCATTAGCTAACTAGCTAGCTAGCTTAAACAACCAGCTGACTTGACCAGTTTGCTAAAGAGCTAGCAAGCTGACTCAACCAGCTGACTTAACCCGTTAGTTAAATAGCTAGCTAGCTGTCTTAACCAGCTTTCTAAATTAGAAAGCAGACTTAACTAGCTGACTTAGCTAGCTAAATTAACTACTTAGCTAGCTGGTTTAACTGCCTGACTTAACTAGTTAGCTAGCTGACTTAACTACCTGAATTAAATTGTTAGCTTAGTATTTAACTAGCTGAATAACTAGCTGACTTAACTAATTAGCTAACTAGTTAGGTAGCAGACTTAAGTAGCCGACTTAAATAGTTAGTTAACTAGTGAGCTAGCTGACTTAGTTAGCTGACTTAGCTAGCTAGTTGGTTAGCTAGCTGACTTAGCTAGCTGACTTAACTGCTTGGCTAATGAGATAGCTATCTGACCTAACGAGTTGGTCAACAAGTTAGCTAGCTGTTTTAGCTAGTTGGAAAATGAGTTAGCAAGCAGACTTAAGTAGTTGGTTAACGAGTTAGCTAGGTGACTTAACTTGTTAGCTGACGAGTCCACTGAGTAGTTAGCTGGTTTAACATTTTGGCTGACTACTCGGCCGACTAGTTAGCTGGGTTAACTATTTGACTGACGAGTTGGCACACTAGTTACCAGCTGACTTAACTAGCTCTATACTATCTAGCTAGCTGGGTAGTCATCTGACAAAACTAACTGACTAAATTATGTAACCAGCTAGCTAACCAGCTGACTTAACTAGTTGACTGAAACAGCTGGCCTGCTTTCAAGTCAGCTAAATCAACTAGATTGCAATATAGCTAGTCACCTGGCTAGCCAGCTGACTTAACTAGGTGACTTAACTAGATTGCCAGCTGTCTAGTCAGCTGACTTAGGTAGCAAGCTACCTAGCTAGCCAGCTGGATAGCCAGCTGACTTATCTAGGTGACTTAAATAGCTAGCCAGTGGGCTAGACAGCTGACTTAACTATCTAGCTACCTAGCTAGCCTGCTGTCTAGCCAGCTGATTTAACTAGGTGACATAAATAGTTAGCCAGCAGTCTAGCAGGCTGAACTAACTGCCTACCTACCTAGCTAGCCAAGTGGATAGTCAGCTGACTTAACTAGCTAGCTACCTACATAGCCCGCCAGCTTGCCAGCTGACTTAACTACCTAGCTACCTAGCTAACCAACTGGTTAGTGAGCTGGCATAACTAGGTTATTTAACTTGCTAGCTAACTGACAATCCAACTGACTTAACTAGCTAGTTACCCAGCTAGGCAGTCTGCTAGCCAGCTGATTTAACTAACTGATTAACTAGTGAGCAAGCTGACTTAACCAGCCAGCTACCTTCCTAGTCAGCTGGGTTAACTAGCTGGCTTAACTAGCTAGCTACCTGGTTAGTTATCTAGCTAGCCAGCTGACTTAATTAGCTGAGCTAACTAGCGACATAGCAGACATATCTAACTTACTTAAATAGTTAGCTTCCTAGCTAGACAGCTGACTTAACTAACTGAAATAACAGCTAGCCAGATGGCTATCCATCTGACTTAACTACCTTTTTAACTAGCTAACCAGCTGTATAGCCAACTGACTTAATGAACTGACTTAACTAGCTAGTCAGCTGGTTTACACCTAACTTAACTAACTGACTTAACCAGCAAGTCATCTATCTAGCAAGCTGACTTAACTAGCTGGCTACCTATCTAACCAGCTTGCTAGCCAACTGACTTAACTAGCTGACTTAAGCTAGCAAGCTAGCTAGCTAGCTCACTTAACTAACTAGCTACCTACCTAGCAAGAAAGCTAGCCAGCTGACTTAAATACCTGACTTGAACAGCTAGCCTGCTAACTAGCAAGCTGACTTATCTAGCTAGCTACCTACCTATCCAGCTGACTAAACTAGCTGATTAGCCAACTAGCCAGTGGCTAGCCAGCTGTATTAACTCGCTGACATCATTGCTAGCCAGGTAGCTATCTAGCTGACTTAACTAGCTGGCTAACTAGCTTGCCAGTTGTTTATTCACCTCTCTTAACTAGCTGAATTAACCAGCTAGCCAGCTGGATAGCCAACTGACTTAAGTAGCTCACTACCTAGCTAGCTACCTAGCTAGCCAGCTGACTTAAATACTTAGCTAACTAGCTAGCTACCTAGCTAGGCAGCTGACTTAAATAGCAAACTAACTAGCTAACTGCCTAGATAACAAGCTGACTTAAATAGTTAGGTGCCTAGTTAGTTAGCTGACTTAACCAGTTAGCTAACTAGTTAGCTTACCCTTTATCTAACATGCTAGGTAGCTTACTGAATTATCTGACTTGTGTCATTAGCTAACGAGCTAGTTAGCTGGCAAAAACCAGCTGCCTTAACTCATTAACTAACTAGGTAGCTAGCTGACTCATTCAGCTGACTTAACTCGTCACCTAACTAGCTAACTACCCTACTCAACTAGCTGACTCAACTCGTTTGGTAAATAGCTAGCTAACTGACTCAACCAGATGACTTAACCCATTAGTTAACTAGCTAACTACCTGACTCAACCTGCTGACAACCTGTTAGCTCACTAGCTAGCTAGCTCTCTTATCCAGCTGACTAAATTAGAAAGATGAATTAACTAGCTGACTTAGCTAGCTGACTTAACTACTTAGCTAGCTGACTTAACTGGCTGACTTAACTAGTTATCTAGCTGACTTAACTACATGAATTAAATAGTAAGCTAACTTACTTGTTGAATAACTAGCTGACTTATCTAATTAGCTAGCTAGTTAGGTAGCAGACTTTAGCTCACTACAATAGTTAGCTAACTAGTGAGCTAGCTGACTTAGCTAACTGACTTAGCTACCTAGCTGGTTAGCTAGCTAAATTAGATAACTGACCCAACTAGTTGGCTAACGAGATAGCTAGCAGAATTTATGAGTTGGTTAACGAATTTGGTAAATGTTTTAACTAGTTGGTAAACTAATTAACTAGCTGACTTAACTAGTTGGTTAACGAGTTAGGTAGGTGACATCTTGTGGGCTGATGAGTCAGCTGACTAATTAGCTGGTTTAACACATTGACTGACAAC
Source organism: Carlito syrichta (assembly GCF_000164805.1). Classification (NCBI taxonomy): domain Eukaryota; kingdom Metazoa; phylum Chordata; class Mammalia; order Primates; family Tarsiidae; genus Carlito; species Carlito syrichta. The sequence goes on along the minus strand of NW_007235158.1, from coordinate 5,528 downwards.
TCAGCCAACTTATTTGCTGGCTTAACTTGTTGGCTGAATAGTCGGCCAAATTGTTAGCTGGGTCAAGTAGTTGGCTGAGGAGTTTGCCCACTAGTTAGCTTGGTTAACTAGTTGGCTGCCTGTTTTGCTGACCTAACTAGTCTGCTGACTAATTCACCGACTAGGTAGCTGGCCTAACTAGTCAGCAGAGTAGTTAGCTGTGCTAACGTGTCATCTGACAAGTTGGGCGACTTCTTGGCCGATTGTTTAGCTGACTTAACTAGTTTGCTGGCTAGTCAGCCAACCAGTTGGCTGACATAAGTAATTGGATGGTGAGTGAGCCAATAGGTGAAGTGACTTAACTAGACATCCGGCTAGCGAGCCGCCTGGTCAACTGACTTAACTAGTAGGCTGGCGAGTGAACCGACTGGTCAACTGACTTAACTCGTCATCTGGCATGTGAGACAATTGGTCAGCTGATTTAACTTGTCCGCCAGTGAGTGAGCTGACTGGTCAACTAAATTTAGTATAATGGCGAGTGAGTGGACTGGTCAGAAGATTTAACTAGTCTTCCAGAAAGTGATCCGATCGGTTAACTGACTTAACTAGTTCGCCGATGAGTGAGCCGGTGTGTGAGCTGCCTTAAATAGTAGGACAGCGAGTGAACCAACTGGTGAGCCTACTTAAATAGTCAGCTGGAGAGCAAGTTGACAAGTTAGCTGTCCTGTTGGCCTGTGAGAAAGCCGACAAGTTATTTGACCTGTTGGCTGGTGAGTGAGCCGACGAGTGAGCTGACTGTTGGCAGGCGAGCAAGCCGAGTAGTGAGCTGACCTGATGGAAAGAGAGTAAGACCACTAGTTAACTGACCAGCTAGCTGAGTTGCTAGGCAACTAGTTAGCTAAGTACCTAGCTGATTTTCTAGCTGACTTAACTAGCTAGTTTACTAGCTAGCTGGATATCTATCTTACATAACTAGTTAGCAAACAAGTTATCTAACTGTCTAGCTAGCTGACTTAACTAGCTAGATAACTGGCTAGTTAGCTTGCTAGCTGACTTAACTATCTAGGTGACTAGCTAGCCGACTTCACTAGCTAGCTGACTAGCAATCTGACTAGCTAGCTGACTTAAACAGCTGGCTGAATAGATAGCTGACTTGGTAACTGACTTAATTAGCTTGCTGGCTAGCCAGCTGACTTAGATAGCTGATTAGCTAGTTGTTTGTTTGGTTGGCTACACACCTAACTTAACTAGCTAGATGCCTGGTTTGCTAGACAGCAAACCAGCTGGCTTAACTTGCTAACTACCTAGCTTAAATAGCCAGCTGGCTGGTTGGACAGTCAGACAGTCAGCTGGCTTAACTAGCCAGGCACCCTGCTGGTCAGCCTGCTAGCCAGATGGCTTAACTAGCTGACCACATATATGACCAGCCTCCTAAAGCTCTGTCTTATCTTCCCAGCCAGCTAGCTAGTCAACTGGCTAACCAGCTGACGTAACTAGCTGAATTAACTAGATAGCCATTCTGCTAGCCATCTGGCTTAACTAGGTAGCCACCTAGCTAGCCAGCAGGCTAGTCAGGTACTTAACTCACTGACTTAACAAGCTTGCCAGCAGGCTAGAAAGCTGACTTAATTAGCTAGCTAACTACCTAGCCAGGTGGCTAGCCAACTGACTTAACTAGCTGATGTAACCAGCTAGACAGCTGGCTAGGCAGCTGACTTAACTAGCTAGCTACCTAGCTAGCCAGATGGCTAGACACTTGAATTAACTACCTGACTTAACCAGCTAGCCAACCGTCTAGCCAGGTGACTCAACCAGCTGACATAACTAGTTTTCTAGCTGGCTATCCAGCTGACTTAACTAGGTGACATCTGTAGCTAGCCAGTTGGCTAGCCAGGTGACTTAACTAGTTTCCTACCTATGTATCTTGCTGGTTTGCCACCTGACTTAACTACCTAGCTACCTAGAAAACCAGCTGGCTAGCGAGCTTACTTAACTTGGTTACTTAACTAGCTAGCCAGCTGACTCGCCAGCTGACTTAACTAGCTAGATACCCAGCTAGGCAACTGGCTAGCCAGTTGAGTTATCTAGGTTACTTAACTAGCTAGCCAGCTGATTTTACTCGCTGATTTAACTAGCTATATACCTAGATAGGCAGCTGGCTAGCCAGCTGTCTTTATTAGCTGACTTAACTATCTAGCCAGCTGACTTAACTAGCTAGCTACATAAATAGCCAGGTGACTTTCCTAGATGAAATATTTAGCTTGCTACCTAGCTAGCTATCTAGCTAGTCAGCCAATTTAACTAGCTGACTTAACTAGCTTGCTAGCTGACATAACACGTTGACTTAACTAGCAAGCTTCCGAGAGAGCCAGCTGACTTAACTAGCTGAAATAACTCACTAGCCAGTTGTGTAGTCATCTGAATTGACTAGCTATTTAACTAGCTAGCGAGCTGGATAGTCAAATGACTTAATGAAGTGAATTCACTAGCTAGCCACCTGGATATCCAGCTGACTTCACTAGCTGATTAACGAGCTCGGCAGGTGGACATCCATGTGACTAAACTAGCAGACTTAAATACTTATACAGCTGGCTAGCCAGCTAACTAAACTAACTCTCTACCTCACTAGCCATCTGAGTAGCCAGCTGACTTAACGAGTTGACTTAATAAGCAAGCCATCTGGCTGGACAAGTGACTTAACTAGGTAGCTACCTAGCTAGGCAGCTGGCTAGCCAGCTCACTTAACTAGATATTTTAACTACCTGGCCTATTTTCTAGGCAGTTGAATTAAGTAGCTTGCTACATAGTTAGCCAGCTGGCTATGAAGCTGAATTAACTAGGTGAATTAAATAGTTAACCAGCTGTCTAGCCACCTGACTTAACTAGCAAGCTACCTAGCTAGCAGGCTGGCTAATCAGTTGACTTAACTAGGTGACTTAACTAGCTAGCCAGCTGGCTAGACAGCTGACATAACTATCTAGCTACCTAGCATGCAAGCTGGCTAGCCAGCTGACGTAACTATCTGATTTGACTAGCTAGCCAGCTTGCTAGCTGTCAGACTTAATTGCCTAGCTACCTTGCTAGTTAGTAGTCTAGCCAACTGACTTAACTATCTGCCTTAATGAAGTAGCCACCTAGCTAGTCAGTCAACTTAACTAGCTACCTGCCAAGCTAGACAGCTGGGTAGCCAGATGAATAACTAGCTGACGTAACTTGGTGTCTGATGGTAGCCAGTTGACATAACTAGCTACCAAACTACATAGCCCACTGACTTGCCAGCTGACTTAAAGACCTAAATACCTAGTTATTCTTCTGACCAGCCAGTTGACTTAACTAAGTGACTTAGCTAGTAGCCAGTAGGCTAGCCACCTGACTTAAATAGCTAGCTACCTATATAGCCAGCTCTCTAGGCAGCTGATTTAACTAGGTGTCTTAACCAGCTAGCCAGTTTGGCTAGCAGGCATACTTAACTGCCTAGTTCCCTAGCTAGCCAGCTGAATAGCCAGCTGACTTAACTAGCTAGATACCTTCATAGCTTGCTGGCTTGCCAGCTGACTTATCTACCTAGCTACCTAGATATCCAGCTAGCTAGTGAGCTGACTTAACTAGGTTACTTAACTAGCTAGCTAACTGGCTAACCAGCTGATTTAACTAGTTGACTAGCCAGCAATGCAGCTGACTAGTCAGCTGATATCACTCGCTGACTTAACTAGCTAGCAAGCTGACTTAACTAGCTGACTTAACCAGCAAGCTATCTAGCTAGCCTGCTGGCTTAATTAGATAGCTGCCTAGCTAGTTATCTAGCTAGCCAGTTGACTTAACAAGCTGACTTAACTAGCTAGCTAGCTGACATAACTAGCTGATATTTATAGCTAGTTTCCTAGCTAGCCAGCTGATTTAACTAGCTGAAATAACTAGCTAGCCAGATGAATAGCCATCCTACTTAACTAGTGTTTTAATTAGCTAGCAATCTGAATAACCAACTGACTTAATGAGCTGACTAAACTAGCTTCCCAAGTGGTTGCCAGTTGACTTAGTTAGTTGAATTAAACAGCTAGTTACATGGCTAGCCAGTTGACCTAACTAGCTGGCTACATACCAGGCCAGATGACTAGTCAGCTGACTTACCTAGCTGACTTAACTAGCTGACTTAACTAGCAAGCTGGCTAGCCAGTTCACTTAAATAGCTAGCTACCTTCCTAGCCAGCTGACTTAACTAGCTGACTTGAAGATCTAGCCTGCTGGCTAGAAAGCTGACTTAACAAGCTAGCTACATACCTAGCTAGCTGACTGGACGGCTGATTAAACTAGCTGACTTAACTAGCTAGCCAGTTGGCTAGTCAGCTGACTTAACTCGCTGACATCACTAGCTAGCCAGGTAGCTATCTAGCTGACTTACCTAGATAGTTACCAACCTATCCAGTTGTCAAGCCAGCAATCTTAACTAGCTTAATTAACCAGCTAGCCAGCTGGCTATCCAACTCGTTTAACTAGCTCACTCCCTAGCTTCCAGCTGGCTAGCCAGCTGACTTAACATGAAGACTTATGTAGCAGCAACCTGGCTAACCAGCTTAATTAAATAATTTGCTAACTAGCTAGCCACTTAGCTAACCAGTTGATTTAGTTTGCTAACTAGCTATCTACCTAGCTAACAATGTGACAAATAGCTGTCTTCCTAGCTAGCTGACTTAATCAGTTAGCTAATTATTTAGCTTAATCATTATCTAACGTGTTAGCTAGATGAGTTAATCATCTGACTTAACTCATTAGCTAATGATCTGGCTAGCTGACTCAACCAGCTGACTTAACTCATTAGCTATCTAGCTAGCTAGCTGACCATCCAGCTAACTTAACTCGTTAGCTGACTACCTAGCTAGCCTATTCAACCAGGTCACTCAACCTGTTTGTTAACTAGCAAGCTAGCTGACTCAACCACCTGTACTAACCTATTAGTTAACTAACTAACTACCTGACTCAACCTGCTGACTAGCTAGCTGTCTTAAACATCTGACTTAATTAGAAAGCTGACTTAACTAGCTAAATTAGCTAGCTGACTTAACTGGTTGACCTAAATAGTTAGCTAGCTGACTTAAATACTTGAAATAAGTAGCTAACTATTCAACTAGCTGAATAATGTGCTGACTTATCAAATTAACTTAGTAGTTAGGTAGCAGACTTAAATAGATTACTTAAATAGTGAGCTAACTAGTGAACTAGTTGACTTAGCTAGCTGACTTAATGAGTTGTTTTACGAGTTAGGTAACTTTTTTATCTAGTTGGTAAACGAGTTACCTAGCTGACATAACTAGTTGGTTAACTAGTTAGCTAGGTGACTAAATTTGTGGGATGATGATTCAGTTGACTATTTAGCTTGTTTAAAAAGTTGGGTGACTACTCAGCTGACTATTTAGCTGGGTTAACTAGTTGACTGAAGAATTGGCCCCCTGGTTAGCTCAGTTAACTAGTTGGCTGGCTAGTTTGCTGACCTAATTGCCAGCCGATTTGTGGTCAACTAGTTATCTGACATAACTTGTCAGCTGACAAGTTGG